>NC_057419.1:75131539-75270895 GCF_019320065.1 Cervus canadensis
TAATGGTGATGATAAGATATATATTTATGAAAACTTCTCTACTTGTGTTACAGAAAATAGAAATTATTGATGATGAAGAAAGTGATATGCTAAGTAATTCTGAAGTAGAGCAAGTGAATTCTTTCTTGGATTATAAGGTAATTTCAGATCCTTAATTTTTTAAGAGAAGGTATTAAAGGAGGTTGGTGATGGACAGGAAGCCTGGCATGCTGCAGTCCATGGGATTGCAAAGATTCAGACATGACTGAGCAACTGAACTGAACTGACTGATTAAAAGAGGTAGACTTTTACAGTACCTATGTACCAGTTTTTTTCACTTCCATTTTCCATTTGATAAATTAAGCATCCTTGGGCTCTGCATTGACTCACTCAGGCATCTGGATATTAGTCATTGTGCTGGGCATTTTAATTAATGCTGGTCAGTTTAGTGGTTATGGTCTTAAGAACAGTTTGCTGAGCAGCAGTAAGTATTAATGCTGCATTGCAAGATGAGGCATAGTGGTGGTTAGTGTGAAATTTATGACAATAGTTTTTTTAAAGCCTATGTTCATTTTTAAATGATTGCAAAGGGGATATTTTTTCTAGTGTTCCTTGTTAATTTTATCTTGAATTTCAGTTTATGAAGATTTTTAAACAATTTATAATAATATACCTGTTTTAGAAGTTTAAAAACAATCCCCATGGCAATTACTGAATGAATATGAATACAGATGACCTTTTCTTAATGTCACTTGTTACTAAAATGAAAGACTTACTTTGACAGCATGCCATACATAATTTTGTTTTTTAAAAATTTTTGACATAAGCTATCAGTCTAGATGTTGATATGTTTTTCATAGATGTTTAATTGTTTTCCCTTTGTTAATCCATGTCATATCTTACTAGGTAACTTTGGGACCTTCTGAAATTTTGACCACAGAGTCACTTTTTTCATAGATAATAGTAATCTTAAAATGTTAACAAAAAATAACATTTAATCAGAAAGATAGCAGCTGTCATTAACCTTTTTCAGTTTTACTATAATTGAAAACTATGTAATTCAACATATTCTGTTTTTCAACTGTTTATGACATGTCAGACTTTAAAATATTGAACAAAACATTGTAAACACAGAAGGAAATTATTTTTTGAAATTTATTTTCTAAGTGGTCAAAAAGCACAATATAATCCTGTATTTAAACTATATTTTAACTAATATAATTATAAGGTTGTCAGTTGTGAAGTACAAGAGATCATTCTAATCTCTCCTTCATGGCCATATAACATTTATAAATGTCCAGTTCAGGGTTTAAATGGCTTTGTGAACCATCACTTGGCACAGGCTATGGAAATTACAGATGAGACAACTGGGTTGCACAGCTATTAAGTGTACTCAGTACTCTCAAACAGGTCAGATAGGACTGGTCCCAGAACTCAGAGGATTCTTTCCAGGACCTTTACCCATTGGTGTACCAGCTCACTTGAAAGGTTTGAAGCTGAAGACATCAGCAAGCCAGAGCATCCAGTCCAAAAATGTCATTTTCATTGAATTCTAAAGGACATTTAAAGATTCAGTGTTTTCCATTTTGGTGAATGCTGTGGGAACAAGGGGTCTTTTGCTCCCTTATTAAAATATATTTTATAACACATCATCATTCTATACAAACTTTTATTAAACTGTCAAAAATTAGCACCTATATAGAAAATATGTCTCTCTATAATCATTATTCAAGATATTTCAGTTCAATCCATCAATGAATTTTGTTACTTTAATTCCGAAATAACGATAAGTGAAACCTCATATAGCAGTTCTTATTGCTAATTTCAGTACATTGATTTAAAATACCCGTACCAGTTTGGAAATTTGATCTTCCTTCAAAGATCATCATTCTATTCTCTTTGTTTACACATGCTAGTCTCCTTTGTTTAGGGTTCAGAATCACTTTGTTGGTTTCTTGAATATATTCACCATAAGCTTCTTGAAGTCAGATACATATCTTATTCATGTATATGTTACCTGATCTAGTGCCTAAGTCATAGGTATCCAGTAACTAGTTCCTAGAATAAATTAGTATCCTTTGGAAATATATTTAACATTATTAGGCAAGTGTTCATTTAATATGCAAGTGTTTTCTATTTGCATTTGGAAATTACTACTATACAACCATCAATATTGTTGGCATAGTGGAGTTTCTGATTGAGATATTTGCCAGGAATCCATATTACTAGGAGTTCTAACTAACCTGAAATGCTTGTGAGACAAGTGAATGAGATCAGTTTCTCAGGCATGATTAGCTATGTCATAACGCCTCAGGTTTAGCTGCATTTTAAAAACATTAATTTATTTATTTTAATTGGAAGCGAATCACTTTACACTATTGTGGTGGTTTTTGCCATACATCGACATGAATCAGTCATGGGTACATGTGTCCCACCATCCTGAACCCTCCTCCCACCTCCCTCCCCACACCAGCCCTCTGGGTTGTCCCAAAGTACCAGCTTTGAGTGCATCAAACTTGCACTGGTCGTCTATATTGCATTTGGTAGTATACGTGTTTCAACGCTATTCCCTCATACTGTCCCACCTTTGCCATCTCTCACAGAGTCCAAAAGTCTGTTTTTTACATCTTTGTCTCTTTTGCGGTCTTGCATATAGGGTCGTCAATACCATCTTTCTAAATTCCATATATGTATTGGTGTTTCTCTTTCTGGCTTACTTCACTCTGTATAATAGGCTCCAGTTTCATCCACCTCATTAGAACTGACTCAAATGTATTATTTTTAATAGCTGAGTAATATTCCATTGTGTATACATACCACAGCTTTTTTAACCATTCTTCTGCCAATAGACATCTAGGTTGCTTCCATATCCTAGCTATTGTAAACAGTGCTGCAATGAACATTGGGCACGTGTGTCTCTTCCAATTCTGGTTCTTCAGTGTGTATGCCCAGCAGTGGGATTGCTGGGTCATATGACACTTCTATTTCCAGATTTTTTAAAAGAATATTCACACTGTTCTCCACAGTTGCTGTACTAGTTTGCATCCCCACCAACAGTGTAAGAGGGTTTCCTTTTCTCCTCACTCTCCAACATCTGTGGTTTGTAGACTTTGTGATGATAGCCATTTTGACCAGAATGAGATGATACCTCATTGTGGTTTTTTTTTCTGGTTTTTTTTTTTTTTTTTTTACTTCTTATTTATTTATATGTTTTTAAATTTATTTTAATTGGAGGCTAACTATTTACAATATTGTGGTGGTTTTTGCCATACATTCACATAAATCAGCCATGGGTATACATGCGTCCCCCATTCTGAACACCCCTCCCACCTCCCTTCCCAACCCTTCCCTCAGGGTCATCCCAGTGCACCAGCCCTGAGCACCCTGTCTCATGCATCGAACCCGGACTGGTGATCTATTTCACACATGATAATATACATGTTTCAATGCCATTTTCTCAAATCATCCCACCCTCACTTTCTCCCACAGAGTCCAAAAGTCTGTTCCTTACATCTGTGTCTCTTTTGCTGCCATTCATATAGGGTCAAGATTACCATCTTTCTAAATTACATATATATGCATTAGTATACTGTATTGCTGTTTTTCTTTCTGACTTACTTTGCTCTGTATAATAGGCTCCAGTTTCATCCACCTCATTAGAACTGAATCAAATGCATTATTTTTAATAGCTGAATAATATCTAATTGTGTATATGTACCACAGCTTTCTTATCCATTCATCTGTTGATGGACATCTAGGTTGCTTCCATATCCTGGCTATTGTAAACAGTGCTGCGATGAACATTGGGGTACAGGTGTCTCTTTCAATTCTGGTTTCCTCAGTGTGTATGCCCAGCAGTGGGATTGCTGGGTCGTATGGCACTTCTATTGCCATTTTTTTAAGGAATCTCCACACTGTTCTCTATAGTGGCTGTACTAGTTTGCATTTCCATTAACAGTGTAAGAGTATTCCTTTTTCTCTGCACTCTCTCCAGCATTTATTGTTTGTATATTTGTGATATCAACCATTCTGACCAGGGTGAGATGGTACCTTATTGTGGTTTTGATTTGTATTTCTCTGATAATGAGCGATGTTGAACATCTTTCCATGTGTTTTTTTAGCCATCTGTATGTCTTCTTTGGAGAAATAACTGTGTAGTTCCTTGGGTCTACTGTGTAGTTCTTTTGGGTAAAATTTTTTGATTGGGTCGCTTATTTTTCTGGAATTGAGCTGCAGGAGCTGCTTGTATATTTTTGAGATTAATTCTTTGTCAGTTGCTTCATTTGCTATTATTTTCTCCCATTCTGAAGGCTGTCTTTTCACCTTGCTTATAGTTTCCTTGTTTGTGCAAAAACTTTTAAGTGTAATTAGGTCTCACTTGTTTATTTTTGCTTTTATTTCCATTACTCTGGGAGGTGGCTCATAGAGGATCCTGCTATGATTTATGTAACAGAGTGTTTTGCCTATGTTTACCTCTAAGAGTTTTGTAGTTTAGATCTGGTCTTACATTTATGTATTTAATCCATTTTGAGTTTATTTTTGTGGATGGTGTTAGAAAGTATTCAAGTTTCATTCTTTTACAAGTGGTTGACCAGTTTTTCCAGCACCACTTGTTAAAGAGATTGTCTTTTTTCCATTGTATATTCTTGCCTCCTTTGTCAAAGATAAGATGTCCATAGGTGTGTGGATTTATCTCTGGACTTTCTATTTTGCTCCATTGATCTATATTTCTGTCTTGGTGCCAGAACCATACTGTCTTGATGACAGTAGCTTTGCAGTATAGTCAGAAGTCAGGCAGGTTGATTCCTCCAGTTCCATTCTTCTTTCTAAAGATTGCTTTGACTATTTGAGGTTTTTTGTATTTCCATACAAATTGTGAAATTATTTGTTCTAGTTCTGTGAAAAATACCATTGGTAGCTTGATAGGGATTGCATTGAATCTATAGATTGCTTTGGGTAGTATACTCATTTTCACTATATTGATTCTTCCAATCCATGAACATGGTATATTTCTCCATCTATTTGTGTCATCTTTGATGTCTTTCATCAATGTTTTATAGTTTTCTATATACAGGTTTTTTTATTTCTTTAGGTAGATTTATTCCTAAATATTTTCTTTCTGTTGCATTGGTGAATGGAATTGTTTTCTTAATTTCTCTTTCTGTTTTCACATTGTTAGTGTATAGGAATACAATGGATTTCTGTGTGTTAATTTTATATCCTGTAATTTTACTATACTCTTTGGTTAGCTCTAGTAATTTTCTGGTGGTGTCTTTAGGGTTTTCTATGTAGAGGATCATGTCATCTGCAAACAGTGTGAGTTTTACTTCTTCTTTTCCATTCTGGATTCCTTTTATTTCTTTTTCTTCTCTGATTGCTGTGCCTAAATCTTCCAAAACTATGTTGAATAGTAGTGATGAGAGTGGTCTTCTTCCTGACTTTAAGGGAAACCCTTTCACTTTTTCACCATTGAGGATAATGTTTGCTGTGGGTTTATCATTTATGACTTATTATGTTGAGGTATGTTCTTTCTATGTCTGCTTTCTGGAGGGTTTTTATCATAAATGAATGCTTAATTTTGTCAAAGGCTTTCTCTGCATCTATTGAGATAATCATATGGCTTTTATAATTGTTGAATTCTGTTTGCTAGAATTTTGTTAAGGATTTTTGCATCTATGTTCATCAGTGATATTGGTCTGCAGTTTTCTTTTTTTGAGGCATCTTTTTCTGGTTTTGGTATTAGGGTGATGGTGGCCTCATAGAATGAGTTTGGAAGTTTACCTTCCTCTTCAAGTTTCTGGAAGAGTTTGAGTAGGATAGGTGTTGGGTCTTCTCTAAGTTTTTGGTAGAATTCAGCTGTGAAGCAATCTGGTCTTGGGCTTTTGTTTGTTGGAAGATTTCTGATTACAGTTTCGGTTTCTGTGCTTGTGATGTGTCTGTTAAGATTTTCTATTCCTTCCTGGTTCAGTTTTGGAAAGATATACTTTCTAAGAATTTGTCCATTTCTTCCAAGTTGTCCATTTTATTGGTATATAGTTGCTGATAGTAGTCTCTTATAATCGGGTGTATTTCTGTGTTGTCTTTGTGATTTCTCCATTTTCATTTCTAATTTTGTTGATTACATTCCTATCCCTTTGTTTCTTGATGAGTCTGGCTAATGTTTTGTCTATTTTATTTATCTTCTCAAAGAACCAGCTTTGATCTTTGTTGATTTTTACTATGGTCTCCTTTGTTCCTTTTAAATTTATTTCTGCCCTAATATTTATGATTTCTTTCCTTCTACTAACCCTGGGTTTCTTCATTCTTCTTTTTGTAGTTGCTCTAGGTGTAGAGTTAGGTAATTTATTTGGTTTCTCTCCTGTTTCTTGAGGTAAGCTTGTATTGCTATGAACCTCCTCCTTAGCACTACTTTTACTGAATCCCAGATGTTTGGGGTTATTGTGTTTTCATTTTCATTAGTTTCTATGCATATTTTGATTTCTTCTGTGATTTGTTGGTTATTCAGAAGTGTGTTTTTTAGCCTCCATATATTTGTATTTTAATAGTTTTTTTTTTTTCCTGTAGTTGACATCTAATCTCACTGCTTTGTGATCACAAAAGATCCTTTAGATGATTTCAATTTTGTGAATTTACCATGGCTAAATGTATGGCCCCAGATGTGATCTATCCTGGAGAAGGCTCCGTGTGCACTTGAGAAAAAGGTGAAATTCATTGTTTATGGGTGAAATGTCCTATAGATATCAATTAGGTCTGACTGGTCCATTGTATCATTTAAAGTTTCTGTTTCCTTGCTAATTTTCTGTTTAGTTCATCTATCCATAAGTGTGAGTGGGGTATTAATGTCTCCCACTATTATTGTATTAATGCTAATTTCCCCTTTCATACTTGTTAGCATTTGCCTTACATATTGTGGTGCTCCTATGTTGGGTGCTTGTATATTTATAATTGTTATATCTTCTTCTTGGATTGATCCTTTTAAGATTATGTAGTGTCCTTCTTTGTCTCTTTTCACGGGCTTTATTTCAAAGTCTATTTTACCTGATATAAGTATTGCTACTCCTGCTTTCTTTTGGTTTCCATTTGTGTGAAATATCTTTTTCCAGCCCTTCACTTTCAGTCTGTATGTGTCCCTTTTGAGGTGGGTCTCTTGTGGACAACATATATAGGGGTCTTGTTTTTTTTAATCCATTCAGTCAGTCTTTGTCTTTTGGTTGGGGTATTCAACCCATTTACATCTAAGGTGATTATTGATAAGTATGAACCCATTGCCATTTACTTTGTTGTTTTGGGTTCAAGTTTATACGCCCTTTCTGTGTTTCCTGTCTGGAGAAGATCCTTTAGCATTTGTTGGAGAAATGATTTGGGGGTGCTGAATTCTCTCAGCTTTTGTTTGTCTGTAAAGCTTTTGATTTCTCCTTCATATTTGAATGAGATCCTTGCTGGGAACACTAATCTGGCTTGTAGGTTCTTCTCTTTCAACCCTTCAAGTATGTCCTGCCATTCCGTTCTGGCCTGAAGAGTTTCTATTGAAAAATCAGCTATTATCCTTATGGGAATCCCCTTGTGTGTTACTTGTTGTTTTTCCCTTGCTGCTTTTAATATTTGTTCTTTGTGTTTGATCTTCGCTAATTTGATTAATATGTGTCTTGGGGTGTTTTTCCTTTGATTTATCCTGTTTAGGACTTTCTGGGTTTCTTCGACTTGGGTGACTATTTCCTTTCCCATTTTAGGGAGGTTTTCATCTATTATCTCACGTATTTTCTCACTGCCTTTCTTTTTGTCTTCTTATTCTTGGACTCCTGTGATTCGAATGTTGGGGCATTTGACATTGTTCCAGAGGTTTCTAAGGTTGTCCTCATTTCTTTTAATTCTTTTTTCTTTTTTCTCTCTGCTTCATTTATTTCCACCATTCTATCTTTCACCTCACTTATCCTATCTTCTGCCTCAGTTATTCTACTGTTGGTTCCCTCCAGAGTGCTTTTGATCTCACTTTTTGTATTATTCATTATTGATTGACTCTTTTATTTCTTCTAGCTCATTGTTAAATTTTTCTTGTATCTTCTCAATCTTTGTTTCCAGATTATTTATCTGTAACTCCATTTTGTTTTCAAGATTTTGGATCATTTTTATTATCATTATTCTGAATTCTTTTTCGGGTAGACTCCCTATCTGCTCCTCTTTTGTTTGGTTTGGTGGGCATTTATCATGTTCGTTTACCTGCTGAATATTTCTCTGCCTTTTCATTTTGTTTAGATTGCTGTGTTTCATGTGGCCTTTCTGTATCCTGGAAGTTTATAGTTCCTCTTTATTGTGGAGGTTCTTTCCTGTGGATGGGGTTGGATGAGTGGTTTTCAAGGTTTCCTGTTTAGGGAAGCTTGTGTCAGTGTCCTGATGGGTGGAGCTGGATCTCTTCTCTCTGTAGTGCAATGAAGTGTCCAGTAGTGAGTTCTGAGGTATCGATGGGTTTGGTGTGACTTTTGGTCACCTGTATTTTAAGGCTTGGGTTATGTTCCTGCGTTGTTGGAGAATTAGCTTGATATATCTTGATCTGAAACTTGTTTGCTCTTGGGTGGAGCTTGGTTTCAGTGTAGGTATGGAGACTTTTGGATGAGCTCTTTTTGATTAATGTTCCCCACAGTCAGGCATTTTCTGATGTTCTCAAGCTTTGGATTTAATCCTCCTGCCTCTGGCTTTCAGTCTTATTCTTACAGTAGCCTCAAGACTTCTCCATCCATACAGTGCCAGTGATAGAACATCTAAGTTAATGGTGAAAGGATTCTCTGCAGTGAGGGACACCTAGAGAGGTTCATAGAGTTACATGGAGAAAAGAAGTGGGAGGAGGGAGTTAGGGGTGACCAGGAATAGAAGAGAGGGAATCAAAAGAGGAGAGAGCAATCTAGCCAGTAATCAAGTCCCTGTTTGCTCTCCAGAGTCTGGAACACTCTGAGAAGTTCATGGAGTTCCATAGAGAAGAGAAGAGGGAGGAAGGAGACAGAGGTGACCAGGAGGAGAGAAGGGGGAGTCAAAATGAGAAAGACCAATCTAGCCAGTAATCAGTTCCCTAAATGTTCTCCACAGCCCAGAACACCCAAAGAGAGTCACGGAATTAAGTAGAGAAGAGAAGGGGAGGGAAGAGATAGAGGTTACCTGGGGGAGAAAAAGGAGAGTCAAAAGGGGAGAGAGAAATCAAACCAGTAATCACACTCCTACATAAAAATGGGTACTGAAAATTGGATTATTATTTTTTTTTTTGAAAATTGGATTCTTAAATGTACAAAATTGATAATTGATAACAAATACCAAAAAACAAAGATTAAAAATCTAGAGTAGAGGTTAAACTCTCAAAAATACAATATTTAAAAAAAAGAAGCAAATTCACAAAAATAAAAAAATATGCATATGAAATTTGCTTTAAAAATAGGGCATTTTTTTGCAAGGTAATAGTAAATTATTGAAGTGAAAATTAAAGGAGTAATAAAGAAATTAAAAGCAAAAAATTAAAAAATGATAATAGTAAAATATATCTAGGAATTTCTCCTGAGCTGTTGAGGGCAGTGTTGGGTCAGTTCAGTTTCAGATAGTTCCTTGTTCCAGCTTATACTTCTTCTCAAGGTCTATAGGCCCCTTCCAATGTAGTCAGTGCTAAGAACAGGTTTTACTCTGTTGCAACTGTCACTTCCAAAGTGGTTCCTTCTTCATTGTTTATTTTGGCTTCCTCTGTTTTCAAGTCTCTTCAGTGTCTAATTTCCGCCCTGACACAAGATGGCAAAGGTGGTAATTTATTTAGGCTCGCTTGTTCAGTTGTGCTGCGGGGAGGGGGGAACACTGCAAACAAATATCACTGGCGTGTGTGGGGAGTGCTCGCAGTGTCTGGGCCACACTGGTTTGCCCCCGCTCACGACCTGTGTGCTTTCCCAGTCTATACTGCTCAGGCTCCAGGTTGCTCTGCCGGGGAAATGCCTAAAGCGGGCCCTGGGTTGCATGAACTTCCCAGGTCTAAGCCACCCAAGTTCAGGTTCTTGGTATGCCACAAAGGCACAGACTTGGTTGGGCCTGCGTTTTGTGCTCTTCCCAGGTCCGAGCAGCTAAGGCGACCAGTGGCGAGCACACACTCCCCAGGTAAATTGTTCGTCTTATCACCTCCCACATCCCAGCTGCTCAGTTTCCTGGGTACACAGTGGGAGTGCCATCTTAGGTGTGCCATGTGTCTCCTCTGGGGAGCTGATCTTTGGCTGCGACCCTCCTGGCGGATGTCAACCATCCAGGATCCCAGGAAGACTTGGTTAGCAACTGGGAGCCTGCTTGCAGTTTGGTAGAAGATGCCGTCTCTGGGGCCGAGTTTGCCCTTCGCCTTCTGGCTCTGGCCTTCACCAGCCTGTCTCTCTCCCTCTGGTGGGGGATGAGCCTGTCCACTGCCAGTCCACTGCTGACTAGCTCTCCTCTAGTATTCACTCAATCCTTTGTTCTGTGAGTGGGCCCAGCAGTGCCTTAGGCTAGAGCATTTCACGGGAAAGTTCTCTCTGTTTCTTTTTGTTCTGTTTGTTCCTCTGTCTCTGGCTATCCAACATTTTGGGTTGCTATCTCACGTTAGCTCCCTCAGATTTTCCTCAGGGCATTCAGGCCCGGTCCTTACCCCAAACAATGCAGCCCGTGCCTCCCTGTTCAGCCCCCACTTGCTGGTGAGGGATGTGAGTGTCTGGGCTACTTCTCCACTGGGAGTTGCAGTTAGGCACATAATCTATGGGTTTTATTTATTTATTTTTCCTCCCAGTTATGTTGCCCTCTAAGATTCCGAAACTCCACACAGACCTGCCCATGAGTGGGTTTCCTGGTGTTTGGAAACTTCTCCTCTTTTAAGACTCCCTCCTTGGGTCAGGTCTCCGTCTCTAACTCTTTTGTCTCTCTTTTTATCCTTTATATATTTTCCTACCTCCTTTTGAAGACAATGGGCTGTCTTTCTGGGTGCCTGGTGTCCTCTGCCAGCATTCAGAAGTTGCTTTGTGGAATTTGTTCAGTGTTCAAATGATCTTTCAATGAATTTGTGGGGGAGGAAGTGGTCTCCCTGTCTTATCCCTCCACTGTCTTCACACTCCTCTCATTGTGGTTTTGATTTGCATTTCTCTGATAATAAGTGATGTTGAGCATCTTTTCATGTGTTTATTAGCCATCTATACGTCTTCTTTGGTGAAATGTCTGTTTAGTTCTTTGGCCCATTTTCTGATTGGGTCATTTATTTTTCTGGTATTGAGCTGCTTGAGATTTTTTTTGAGATTAATTCTTTGTCAGTTGTTTCATTTTCTATTATTTTCTTCCATTCTGAAGGCTGCCTTTTCACCTTACTTATACTTTCCTTAGTGGTGCAAAAGCTTTTAAGTTTAATTAGGCCCCATTTGTTTATTTTTGTTTTTATTTCCATTATTCTGGGAGATGGATCATAGAGGATCTTGCTGTGATTTATGGCTGAGTGTTCTGCCTATGTTTTCCTATATAAACTCTAGGAGTTTTATAGTTTCTGGTCTTACATTTAGATCTTTAATCCATTTTGCATTTATTTTTGTGTATGGTGTTAGAAAGTGTTCTAGTTTCCTTCTTTTAACAGATGGTCATCCAGTTTTCCCAGCACCACTTGTTAAAGAGATTGTCTTTTCTCCATTGTATATTTTTGCCTCCTTTGTCAAAGAAATCAAAGCCCTGGTCCATATGAAACCTTGAGTGCTTCCTACAGTCATCTTGGAGAATAATTGACAAAACTTAGTGGAAATGCAGGGAAGATTTTAATAAGAAAAATTAGCTACATCTTGTTTTGTGAAATTCAGTGACTGATGTTTATCTCACTACTTCCACTCTAACCATTAACTTAGGAAAACCTTAAAAGGCCACATAAATAGCTGCTTATAATCTAGAAAGTGTTTAACAGGCTTGCAAATCACAGCTCCAAGAAGAAAATGTATGTAATATTAAATTATCTTAAAGCTATTTATGTTTTAAAACATTGCATAAATACTAAGGAAGAGGAATAGTTTCAGGAGAAATTAGAGGTCTGCATACCAAAAGATGCTTCCTGACTTTTGCAAATATGAATTGTTTTTAAAATGCTTCTTGTGAACTGTGAGTGTAGCTCAGATAGACTTGTGCCTTCAAAGGAGACACTGATAATGAAGATAGATATCTCTTGTATTCAAAAACACTTCCTGACCAGTACTTTACTAACACTGTTGTTCTGACAATAAATACTAGGAAAATATAATGTTTAGAATTAGTCAAATGTATTATGGCAGGAACAAGTGGAATTCTATTATAATGCTTACTTATAACTTAGATTACTGTAGAAGGCCTTTAAATAAAGAATTTAGCTTGAATCATTTGCAGACCATTCACTTGATATTAAATGATCTGAAAAGGAAGCCGTTTTATTAGGGCAAATAAGTTCTAAATTGAGTTGATATAACTGATGCAGTAAACATATCCATAGATTGAACATGGTTAATACAACTTTATCCTCTCAATTGTAAAAGGAATGCCCATGGAATTAACTAATTTTAATATATTTTATGCAGCTTTTTGAGCAAATGATGTTAAAGTTCCTGCTATTCTCTTTGAGACAGGTTCTCCAGTTGCAGAGGATGCTCATAGCTTATTTTCAAGCTATTTGGCCAGAGAGCTGGCTAATAATTTTTAATCATGTTTTTGATATAATAATTTACATATAATAAAATTCACCTTTTCATACATTAATTTTGACATTGCACACAATTGTATAAGCATGATCACAATTTGTTATTCATCTGGTGATGAAAATTTGTGTTACATCTAGTTTGGGGCTATTATGGATAAAGCTGCTATGAATATTCATGTATGCCTTTTTGTAGACATGCATTTTCATGTCCCTTGGGTAAATACTTAAGAGTAAGATTGCTGAGTCAGATGGTAAGAAAGGCTATGTTTAAGAAACTGCAAGACATTTCCCAAAGTGGCTGTATGGCTTTACCCTCCCACCAACAAAACATGAGACTTTTAATTGCTCCACATTCTTCTCATAAGCACTTCTATTGTCAGTCTCTTTAACCTAATCTATTGTAGTATGTTCATAGGAATACCAGACCACCTTACCTGCCTCCTGAGAAACCTGTATGCAGGTAAAGATGCAATAGTTTATATAACAGAAAGTGGAACAATGGACTGGTTCAAAATTAGGAAAGCAGTATGTCAAGGATGTAATTATCATTCTGCTTATTTAACTCATATGCAGACTATATCATGCAAAATACAGGGCTGGATGAAGCACAACTGGAGTCAAGATTGCCAGGAGAAATAGTAATACCCTCACATGTGCAGATGACACCACCCTAATGGCAGAAAGCAAAGAGGAACTAAAGAGTCTCTTGATGAAGGTGAAAAAAGAGAGTGGAAAACCTGGCTTAAAACTCAACACTCAAAAAACTAAGATTATGGCACCTGGTCCCATCACTTCATGGCAAATAGATGGGGAAACAAGGGAAACAGTAACAGACTATTTTCTTGCGCTCGAAAATCACTTACGATGGTGACTAAAGCCATGAAAATAAAAATGCTTGCTCCTTAGAAGAAAAGTTATAAGAATCCTAGACAAGGTATTAAAAAGCAGAGGCATCACTTTGCCAATGAAGGTCCGTCTAGTCAAAGCTATAGTTTTTTCAGTAGTCATGGATGGATGTGATAGTTGTACCATAAAGAAGAATGCTGAAGAATTCATGCTTTTGAACTGTGATGCTGGAGAAGACTCTTGAGAGTCCCTTGGAGAGCAAGGAGATAAAACCAGTCAATCCTAAAGGAAATCAATCCTGAATATTCATTGGAAGGACTGATGCTTAAGCTGAAGCTCCAATACTTTGGCCTGATGCTGGGAGATCATGATGCTGGGCAAGATTGAAGGCAAGAGGAAAAGGGGATGACAGAGGATGAGGTAGTTGGGTAGCATCCCTGACTCAAAGGATATGATTTTGAGCAAACTCCAGGAGATGATGAAGGACAGGGAAGCCTGGCATGCTGCAGTCCATGGGGTCACAACAAGTCAGACAAGACTGAGTGACTGAACATCAACAACAACAGTATGTTGGTGGTGGCATCTCTTTGTTATTTTAATTTACATTTCCTTTATGGCAAACAATATCAAGCGTTTTCAAGTGTTTATTGGTCACTCTCATATCTTCTTTGATAAATTGCATGTTCAAATATTTCACCTGCTTCTTATTCTATTGGTGGGCCTATATTTGTGCTATAAGAGCTCTTTATGCATCCTGAATGCAAATCCTTTATTGTATATGTGATTTATAATTTTTTTCTTCTAATATGTAGCTTGTATTTTCATTTTCTTAACAGTGTCTTTTGAAAAGCAATGATGTGGGTTTTCTCTTTTTTAAATGAATTCTTTTAAGTTTCATGACTTTCGTGTCTTATTGAAAAATTTTTGCCTAACCCAAGGACATAGAGAGTTTTTCCTCAGTTTTCCTCTAGAAGTTTTATAGTTTTTGGTTTTACGTTTAGGTCTGTGATCCAATTCTTATTAAATTTTGTATATTATGTGAGTTAAGGTTTGATAATCTTTTTTGGAGGAGGTATGGATTTACAAGTTTTCAACCACTCTTTTTTGAAATGTTGAAAGACTATTCTATGTGCATTGAATTACCTCAGCATCATCATCAAAAGTCACCCAAAAGTGTATGTGTGTGTACATATATATACATATATGATGCAATATAAAATATATATTTCTGAACTCTCTATTATGTCCATTGATCTATATGTCCACACTTTCACCAGTGTCACATGTTCTTAACTTCTATAGCTTAAATAGTAAATCTATATGTAACAATTCCATGGCCATTATCTTATTTGACCCTTATAACCCTCAAGTTAGAATTGCCAAAGATTACTAGTATTATATCCATTTTATTGACGAGTATATACAATCACAGGTTAATTGTCCTGCACAAGTTTACACAATTATCAGTAGATCTGGCACTAAAATCCTCCCAAACCTAGTTTATTGTTATTTTCCTACACAGCTAGGAAAAATAGTGAAGAGAGACTGAGTTTCAAATCATTGTAAATTTGGAGATATTTTCTGAATAACAGACTCTTACATAAGCGGGGGGGGGGGCTCAGCAAACTATTTGATAGTCTTATGAAAAATTTCAGTCCCTCTTTGTTACAAAATAATAATCTTTTTAGTTCTCAGTGCTTGACTTTGTGAATGATACGTTCAGCATTACTGCATCTGCTATTGCTCTTTACTTGGGGTAAATTGGGCTCTGTATATTCTTAATCCTAATCTGAATGCTAATTATGTTTAATGTAGGATGACTCTTTCCAAGAAGGGAAATGTTTCTTGATTTTTCTCTTACGGGAATTTATTTGATTAGATTTCTGACCTTGCAGATTACTTTCTGTTGGTGATTTGCTTAAAAGGCAGTCTTTGAGTAATAGGATAATTTACTTCTGTGCTTTAGAATCCTTTATGTTAAAATTTTATCTATTTATCGTCCCTCTAATTTGATTTATTTTTAAAAGTTTTATTGTGCATCAAACATGTGTAATCTTAGGTTTGCACAGAGTAATTTCTTATTTGATGCTTTCTCCTTCAGAATGAAGAAGTCAGATTCATTGAAAATGAGTTAGAGATTCAGAAGCAAAAAAATTTTAAACTTCAGACATTTGTAAGAAGCTTGATACTAGCTATAAAAGCTGACAATAAGGAACAACAACAGGTAAGCAACAGAAGAGAATAGTAAATTGTAACCTATAATGTTGAAAAGTGGCAAGTCACACTTGGATTCTTCATATATATTTTTTTTCATTTTTATACCTCATTCCTGCTTGTCATCAAGGAAGGATTTGTTACCTCCTGACTTGTTAGTATAGCTTTCTTGGGAATAAATACTCAGATTTTGTGTGCTGCTTTAGTGGAAAATCAAAATGATTAACATACTTTGTTAATTCCAAGCCAGTATTAAGTAGGGAAAACATTTTAAATTTTTAAAATATAATTATTGGTTCTATTCTCTATCTTGTACATATTATTTCATTTAATTAAATTAAAAGAAATTCTCAAAACAGTTGTAAAGATGGGGTTACACTAACTGGAGAGGCACATATTTTGGGACCTTCTATGAATGAAAGAAGTGAGGCATTTGCCTCTCTTCTGGATTTCAGTTAGCCTTCCAACCCCTACTAAAGTTCACAGGTGTTTGAATACCTTCTATCCCATGATATGTTGCACATCACTAAAAAAATCGAAATTACTTTGTGAAATTCTTTGTAACCACAGTGCAGCATTTACTTTTCCCAATTTAACTATAGTGTTTGATTCCACTACCCCAAAGATGAGGAGAAATGTCTTGTTTGTCACTGTGGAGTTTTTTTTTTTTTTTTTTTGAAAATTCTTCCCAAATTACATTTTCTGCCTCACTTTTTCTGTTAAAATTTGTGTAATAATTTATTAATCTTGCTAAAAAAGAATAGGTTAGTGTCACTCAGTCGTGTCTGACTCTTTGCAACCCCATGAACTGTAGCTTGCCAGGCTCCTCTCTCCTTGGGATTTCCCAGGCAAGAATATTGGAATGGGGTGCCATTTCCTACTCCAAGGGATTTTCCCAACCCAGGGATCAAACCCTGGTCTTCTGCATTGCAGGCAGATTCTTTACCATCTGAGCCACCAGGGTAGCCTTAAAAAAAAAAAAAAAAAGGAATATAAAATTATGTTAAATGTTATATTTAATACTAAATATGTTATATTTAATACTAAATGATACCAAATATGCCTCTGAGTTGTGCACTACCATGTTGATTACTGATTATCAGAGAAATTCAATGTAAGTAGTATATTACACAGGTAAGCCTTAATTAGGAAGCAGTCTCAGTGGTTTTTATTCAGCTAGAGTACAAGCATTTATTCCTTATATCCAAGCAAGATGTATGTAGCCTATTCCAGTCATCTCCAAGAAAAAAGATTAGTCTTAGCATCCCACAATTCTCCTGTTTTTAATAAGGAAAACGTCTTTATATATTTCATCAAAGTACTGAACCACAAAATTTAAGCTGTAATTTACTCATGAGGCTTAATCCAGCATGTATATTATGTGTCCAATTTCATGAATTGTGCTTCCCCCATGCTGTACATACGCAGACATCCCAGGATGGTAGTTACCAGTCATCTTTGCCAGTTTTATTTAAACATTTTGGTTTATTATGTGAGCTAAGCATATTCCATGGCATATTGAAAATGTGTTTGTTTTTTAGGAACCTAAAATAAGGATTTTAAATGAATAAGATGATAGTCTTGAACATGGTCCCCAAAGAATTGTAATTTCTAATTACATTAATATTTAAAAAAGCAAAAGTAGAATTAGGTTCAATATGGGAGTAATTTGGAGTGTGGTCCTAGCCCCAAAAGTCATGCATGGTTTGTATTTCAGAGTTATGGGGTAAGCTTATTCACAATTGTCTATGACTTTTTATATCTAGGGATAGCACACAAGCTGCATTTTATTTTCTAATTCTAATCTGGCTTTATTCTTCCCCCAAAACCACTAAAAAAATAAGAAAATTACCTATTGTACATTTTACCTTTGCCATTTTCCTCTACTTTTCCTCTGAAAAAAAAGGCTGATGAACTAAGATATGCAGAAAACATTGGCTGAAGGGAAGAAAGAGATAGTTATACAAAAATTGTACTGAAAATCATAGCCTATATAATCAACATCCAGGTAGAAAATACTGATTTTTGTAGTTGAGATTGAGTATAATGGATCTCCAAATATGGTCTAAAAATATAAAAGATATCAACACAAAAGTTACCCAAGTCATCTCTTAAATTGCTGATCTTAACTCTATGAAATGCTTAAAGGTTTATTTCTGGAAGGACTTGATTTTTATTCTGCCCAATAAAAGAGAATCATTGTGTCATTGGTTTCTCAATTAAAAATCCTGTTTTTCTGTTAATCTTGATTTGGGTAAGTTGAGTGAGATGAGTGGTCCACAGAATATTTTGCCCCCATGAAGCAGCCCAGGATTTGAAAATATATGATAATGTCTGACTGAATATTAGCTTATCCAAACCAATAGCCATTTTAAAATAAAAATAATGTTGTCAACACTGTACTAAGTCATTAGTTATGATCTTTCTTCCCTTGACAAATCACTATGTGATTCTATTCTATTGGGAAATGCTATAATCTTTTGGGAAGAATGGCAGTAGGTCACACTCTGACAGGTAGAGAACTTGGAGTGAAGCAAGTTCATTGTGTTCACTTTAGTCTATGAAAAAGACAGTTCTAGCAACTGACAGAATCTGAAGATGTGTTCAGGGTGCCAGTGTTGCAATCCAGAAAGATATCGAAAAGAAATATTTTTAAATGGACCTCATGCATTAGTAGTGCCTCGTTCTGCCCCAGATATTAAAGTTTCCCTATTTCATACTGTACTGATTTTAGACAGGCAACTACATTAAATGCAATGACAAAGAAATACATAGTAGTGCTTCTTTGATTTGAAGGTCTCCCCACTATAATTTAAATGTCGTTAAGTCTGCTCACCTACATGACTCTCCAGTACTCTAAGCTTTGTTCATTGGAACACTTTGCCCTCTTTAATATGGCTTCTTTGCACTTGCAAAGTGAAATAAATCCAGTGATGTATTTCTCATAAACTATAATCAACCATTGTCAGCAAAGACTTTGTTGTACTATACTGGGTTAGTGGTAAACAACTGACCTAGAAGAAAATGGTTCTGTGCCCTATTACTGCAACCTAGAAACCTTAGAAAGCATGTAGTACCTTTAGGTGACTGCCTTGTAAACAGTACTCTCAGTTTCACCAAGAAGTTCATGAACCATTTAATAGCAGAAAATAAATAAATTTTTGTACAGACTGGAGTTAACCTTTCCTTTTGCAGCCTGACAGAAAGTTCTAATCTTTCCTCTTTGCTCTAAAACAAACAACAACAACAACAACAACAAAAAAAAAACTATAGGATTTATAACTAACTTCTTTTAATAAAGAGAATAGGAGAGTATTGTCTTATTTCAACAGTGGATTTCATGTGTTCTCTAACATGCCCTGTCTTTCTGTTCATTATTTGGGTAGAGGCAAGCCTGCAATTGATCTTTTTTTTAACTATTGTACCCAAAGCTAACACTGCAACTAATGTTGTCTAAAAATTGCTGAGATACGTTACATTATTTTAGTATGGGGTGCAGCAAATCATTCATATAGTTTGCTGTTTCTGATGGTCAAATGGGCATTAGCACTACCAGCCAGATAAAACCTGATTAATTATTTATTTCTTTAGTATGAATGCATGTTCTGCAACTCCAGATGGAACAATTACACCATGGCAAAACTTAGTTCATGGCTCTTGCCTTATCCTAATTACTGCAGAAGAGAGATGAGCAGTCCTCTACAAACATCATTACACGGCCAAATTCACTGGTTCAGCAGAGCCTTTGTGAATGCTTGGCCATCTGTATATATGACCATAGCCTAAGGAAAGAAAAAAAAAAGTCACTTGGACCTTTAAAATGCTAAAATTTTGTCTAAAATAGAATAGCTGAACTTTTCCCCTAATTGCTTAATTATTTCTCCCACTGAAGTACAAAATAGTCTTGTGAACTGTATTTTAGTGCAGAGAGCATAACCGGGCAGGGGTATTTTAATAAGGAATACAGTTTTAAAGTCCTTTAGCAGTGATCACTGAACACTCAAAACTGGTATGAAAATCATTTATCTCAGACATTTCAGAGCATTTGGTTCAGAGTAGTTGCTCATTTCTCTCCTTATTCCCTGTTCATCCAAGGTTGCACTCTACATAATCCACACTCTCAAGATCTAGTATTTTATTACTTCCTTAATAGTATATGAAGAATTTTTCTCTTAGATAAGGTGTTGTATAAGGTTCTGAGAGAGAAATGCTCCTTTCTTTAAATCTGTAAATCAATGTGAAAGGACCACAACTATAAAGTTGGAAAAATATGTCCAAATACTAATTCAAAACAATTGATTTTTCTGACTCAGGCATTGCTGTCAGATTTACCTCCTGAATTAGAAGAGATGGATTTCAATCATGCCTCGCCGGAGCCTGATGATACCTCATTCAGTGTGTCTTCTTTATCAGAGAAAAATGCCTCAGACAGTTTGTGATTGGGGTGGGGGAGGGATATATGATACAGCCTTTTGGCTATCCAACAGGTATGCATTTCAAGATAGTTGCATTGTGCTGCCCCGAAATTCTTTAGTTGGAAAAATATATTGCTGAAACAATGTATTCTGTGAAGGATGAATGAGATATAATGGCTGTGGTGCAAAATGGCACAGATGGTACAGAAAAAAAGTATGTAAAATTTAAAAGCATTGTTTGAGAGTTTTTTCCCAAACTGATGGAACTCTGGAGGAAAATGTATTTAATTTTGAGCAGTTTAGCTATGAAATGCATAATGCCTAATTACTGAAAGGTCTTTTTTTGTTTGTTTGTTTTATAGATGAATATTAGTTTTAGTAATAGTTTTGACCAGAGACACAAAAAGATATTTCAACACAGCTTATCAAGTTACTGAAGCTTGACTAGTCGTGTTTTTGTAACCATTACATCTTTCTTCCTCTCTCCTTTTCCTGTCATCCAGATACACTTTTACTCAGGAAAGTAGACTGAAAATTGAAAACAAAACATTAAAAAGGTTTT
Source organism: Cervus canadensis (assembly GCF_019320065.1). Taxonomy (NCBI): domain Eukaryota; kingdom Metazoa; phylum Chordata; class Mammalia; order Artiodactyla; family Cervidae; genus Cervus; species Cervus canadensis. The sequence goes on from NC_057419.1 coordinate 75,152,232, forward strand.
AACCTAGATAAATCTTGGGGTTCATTTTTAAACTCCTGTGAGAATTTGACGTAAGCTAATGATTGAAAATTGAAGTGATTGCTAGTATATAATTGCAAAATATTGATATTCTTCTATTATTAACCCAAATATTTGGGGGGAGGAGGAAGAGCATTATGGAAAAGTAATTTAATCAACATGAAGTCAAATAAATTGTTAAGTGTATAGAAACCAAATGTTGTAAAAGATTCATCTTAATGGGAACTCTTTCTTGCTGCAAGTGACAAATATTAATAAGATTCACATTCTACTACTAAATTTGTATAACTAAGTTAGATGAAATGTTGCACAAGTATTATAAGTTTATCACCATCATCATAATATTTTTTTCAGTTCTTAGATTTTATGAAATGGAAAGTCAAGGTAAGCCACTGAGTTTCCCTTTCTTTAATCTAGTCACTGAGCTTTGCCACTAAATTTACCTCATTTCCATATGAGGCTTGTACAGAGTTATCAGCCAAGGATAATACCCAAAAGAATTATACCACTTTGGTTGTAAATCACAGTTCTCTGAATTTCCTGAATACTATTCTATGAGCACACTCCTAAAACGAGCATGCTACCCAGTTGTTCTATTAGTAGGTACCAGATGGCACCACACAATTTTTTGCAGACCTTCCCTTCCAGGGTACCAGACAGCATTACCAAGGCCCATAGAAGGGAAAATGCTAGTTTCTCCCTGTGCACACAGTATCACATATTTGTGAGTTGGCAGTGTAGAACTGTATGATATGGTTAAATTACTATCTATACCTAAAAGATTAATGAAATAGCTAGATGGTGCTTTTGGCCATCAAGTTTCTATGTCAGATATTTTTGTAATTTGTAAGTAAAGCCAATTTTGATCTTGGAATTCACAGATGCCAACTTATGAATACAGAAAGGCAGTCATAGATGTCTTTGACCTTGAAATACCCCTCCCCCACACACAAATAACTAAGGTTCATTGATAATCTTTCACTTTGTCAGCTATTTGTTTGATTTAATATCGCTGCCATTCTACTATTATGGTTCTTTGTTAGCAGAAATATTTCAGTTGTTAGGTATGCTCCCTTTTAGCTGAGAGCCGTATAGTTCTTTTTAAACAATGTTTAGTATACCTTGTTGACAAGTCAAATTCCATTCAGAGAAAAGAGGGCTGAGTAATGGAACCTGGGATACTAAGTTTAAATTTATCAGTCACACTAATTCCCCTATGAGATAAAAAGTTCCTACTATATACAGCAAACTTAGAAACCATGTCTTAAGGCAACATGGACAAATTCAAGGCCTTCAAGTCTCTCTTAGGACTTTTTATTAGTTGTTGAGGTTATCTTTAGACTGATTTTTCCTGCTTCAATTTAAACCCCTTATTATTTAGTTCTTGCTATGAAGTAAAAAGAGGTGATTCTCTCATACATCTTTCAAGTCTGTGGATTAAACTTGTCACACCTCAGCAACTAGTCAATAAATCAAAAAAAATATTTATTGAACTCCTCCAATAGGGACATTGGATTTCTACTCCTCAGCAAGCTGTAAACTTCAGAATAAATTGCTTATTTTCACTTTTTCAGGAATATAAATAAAAATTATGGAAGTTGAAATTTTAATAGATTCAAAGATTTTTGCTAGGTATGATTCCTGGAAGGAATCCTAATCTACAACTTTGAGAGGAAGTGTAGATGATTCCATTGTCCCTGTTTAAAGTTATATTAAAAAAGAAACTGCATAAATCATAACAGTACACTTAGGAATCCTTTTGTATTGACATTTGTGCTTCAGCATTTTTTGTAGCAGGAACCAAAGGAAATATATTGTATCCAGAAAAACAACATTGGCAGGATGAAATTATATACCATAGATTTTGAAAAACATTCAAATGTTAAATATTAAAATCTATTATGAAGAAATGAATTTTCACACGTATAGATTAGAATGTTTTGAGACAATTCAGAGCAGGAAAATATCAGTTTATGGACTGCTTTGTGAACATCTTCATGACTGGGAGGAGAAAACAACTAGTGTTTCTTTCTTTAAGGCTTTGAAACCATAATGAACAACCTATCTGAAGCCATACTATCTCTCACAAAGACAGAGGCCAAAAATGAAAAAAAAAAAAGGAAAACGACTTTCTTTTTTTCTGTTCACTACCCTTTGATGTCTGCTGTTGGGTTAGGATTGTTGTTATTTAGTTGGTAAGTCATGTCCAGCTCTTTTGTAACCCCATGTACTATAGCCCACCAGGCTCCTCTGTCCATGGGATTTCCCAGACAATAATACTGGAGTGGGTTGCCATTTCTTTCTCCAGCAGATCTTTCTGGCCCAGGAGATCTTTTCAAACCCATGTCTCCTGCATTAGAAGGTTGGTTCTTTACCAATGAACCACCAGGGAAACCCTGGCTTAGGATAGCCAACCAGTTTCTAAACAGGAAATGTGTAGCTGAGAGCACTTTTCAAAGTGTGTATTTTTAAAAAAGAACCTAAAGTAACCTTTCTCATTTCAACAAAGCTAAAATTAGTCCCAAGAAAATGAGAACTGCAGTTACCCTGGAGAATAGGAAAATTAGCACATGCAAGGAAAACATTGCAAGAAAATTAGCCTTTTCATGGAATTTAAGGATATTTTGTTGTAAGATCAGTTATCAACAGCAGGACTTTTGTACTACCATAGAAATTTTGTGATAGAAATGTTATTGTTGAGGAAGAAAATGCCACAGGCCAGTCACATCCTGTGCTCTATATATTACAAAGACCTCAAAAAATGTCGAACAGGTAATTTCTTCAGACAGTAATATCTATTTTAAGGCACTTTCAGTCAGCAGTATGTAAGTTTGTATGAGAAAACATAAGTGGTATATTTAAAATAATTCTAGGCTTGAAAATTTACTTTGTTGCACCTTTTTAAGGAAGATGAAGTAATCAGCCCATGTCCAAGGAATAGTTTCTTCATCTTGGCCTGATAGCTTATGATCATATTTAAGAATTCTGAAAACTCCTTCCTTCCTCCATATTGCAGTGATAGTACACAAGGAATATTATATATATATATATATACATATACATATGTATATATATATATATATTATATTTTTTTAACAAACATTAGATTTTCATTCACATCCAAAAAATGCCAAATTCTGATAGGTTAGCTTTTGAAGGGAGTTCTTAGTACCATTATGTCTAAGTGATTAATAAAAAGGTTTATTTTTGAAGCTGGTATTATCCTTGGCAGACAGCACTGTATCATGCTCTTCACCAAGCTATGCTCTGTGGTGTTAAAATGGAGGAGGCTACTAACGTGTGAGCCTACAGTCAACATACCATTGCCCCAAACAAACCTTTATTAAGAGCATATTTGCTGAGGGATAAAAGAGAATAAAGTGATTTTTTCATGGAAATATATTGATTGCTCCATTAAAGTGTACTGAGTATGTATTGTTTGACATTGAAATTTTATTTTGCATTAACTTGCATATTTCTTTTAGTATTTTGTGTCCCATTTTACTGGCACTACCTCTGAAACCATATCATGTTAAAACCATATTGGACAGTAATGTGAACTTTTTGTAGAGTTTTTATTTAAACTTTTATAGAGGCAATAAATGATTTCCAGCTAATAGAAACATCTCTTTCTTTCAATGTTTATTTTTCTACAGATAAATTTTTCCTCCCAAAGATAAAGTTCTGATAAAAAGACTAAAAAATGAAGAGAATAATAAGGTATTTGGAGGCAGAGAAAGGAGAACCTGAAGTGCTCAAATGGAAATTTGGATGATTCCCTAGCTGACATATGTATCATCCTTAATTGACTTCACATAACAGAGAATTACTCCAACACCAGTGGAATAGAGGGAATATTCAATAATAGACAATAAATTTATCCATGATAGTATATTCAAATGGTAAAGTCAGCAAGTAAAAAACCACAGTTTAAACAAAGAATGCTATTTTTACAACATTCTTTTTAAATGGCAATGTTGCATTGAACTTTTAGCTCTCTTTGACACTGGTTTAATATGATTTTAATTTGGATGAAATACACCCATACTTTTTTGGTTAAAGTCTTATGCCAGTTAAAACTTTTCATGTTATCAAATGGGGGAGGGCAAGGGATGAGCTTCAAAAGCACATCTTCAGTTTTCTTTCCCAGCTGATACATTTTCAAGAATGCTTGAAGGCTCTTCAAATGACCCAAGTCTTTCTCATATCTGCAAAAACATTGGCTTAAGGTGGTGAAATCCTTTGATTTTATAAAAATGAATGGGAATGATTACAAATATATATATTTTTTTGTTATTTTTTTTCATTTATTTTTATTAGTTGGGGGCTAATTACTTTACAATATTGTAGTGGTTTTTGTCATACGTTGACATGAATCAGCCATGGATTTACATGTATTCCCCATCCCAATCCCCCCTCCCACCTCCCTCTCAAATATATTTAAAAAACAAATCAATGGTTGAGTATGTTATAAAATTGAATGATGCTTTTCAAACACTTTGAGACTAGTTTTCATTTCTTGTTTATATCATATTATAAAGATAATACATGTTCATTGTAGACATTTTAGAAAATACAGATAAAAGAAAAGCATAGCAAAAACTATCACAATATTGTAAACCAATTATCCTCCAATTAAAATAAATTAATTTTTAAGAAAGAATACATGCATTTCCAGCCCCTAATAATAATCATTCTTAACATATTAGTATATCTAGTTCCAGTCATTTATTCTGCATATTACATATATCCAGCAATACTGGGATTATACTGATTGTACATTTACAAGTCCTGCTTTTTTTCTTGACAATTTATTGAAAGCATTTACCCAGGTGACCAGGGGATATTCTTTTAAATTTATACAAGAAAAAGCAAACCTAGTACTAATGAAAATGCATTTATTCTAGAAAATTAACAAGTACCTGCTTTACATAAATATTATATACTTTTTTACCTTAGATTTATAACAAATGATACTATTTCTTTACTTTCATGATAATAAAGTAGCTATATTTTGGATGCAAGTTACAAGGTACTTCTCCTTAATACTTCTACCTAAGTAATGTTTTTATCATCTATGCCAGCAATCTATTCTAAACTTTAAAAATAAGATCATTTTAGGTATGAGAGGTCTCATATTGGGGACACCATTATGTACTTGGAGCAATAATTTTTTTGAAGTCAGATTGTAATTCCAATTATTCTCTCAAGAATAAGACTGTTTATTTTTATTATAATGTTCTGTTTCAACCAGTTTGGGAAGTTTGGAAAATGCTACCAATTCTGGATCTTTTTGTGAAATAATAAATATTTATATCTCCATTTTATCATATAATATGATGTATACAAATACCAAGACTATCATAATCAAGTACTTACTCTTGTTAGCTTAAAGTGGATAGCTCACAGTTCTGAGACACAGGTCACAGGTTTGATCTCCATTCAGATGAGTCAATTTATACAAAAGGGAAACCTCTCTGCTGTAGGACCACCATTTTCAAATCTTGTCTTGCAGTTCAATAGTAGTCACAGTGCAGAAGTCACCCAGGAAGTGTTCTAGTTTCATTCTTTTACAAGTGGTTGACCAGTTATCCCAGCACCACTTGTTAAAGAGGTTGTCTTTTTTCCATTGTATATCCTTACCTCCTTTGTCAAAGATAAGGTGTCCATAGGTTCGTGGATTTATCTCTGGGCTTTCTATTCTGTTGCATTGATCTATATTTCTGTCTTTGTGCCAGTACCATACTGTCTTGATGACTGTGGTTTTGTAGTATAGTCTGAAGTCAGGCAGGTTGATTCCTCCAGTTCCATTCTTCTTTCTCAAGATTACTTTGGCTATTCGAGGGAGAACAGTGTGGAGATTTCTTAAAAAACTGGAAATAGAACTGCCATATGACCCAGCAATCCCACTTCTGGGCATACACACTGAGGAAACCAGATCTGAAAGAGACACGTGCACCCCAATGTTCATCCCAGCACTGTTTATAATAGCCAGGACATGGAAGCAACCTAGATGCCCATCAGCAGATGAATGGATAAGGAAGCTGTGGTACATATACACCATGAAATATTACTCAGCCATTAAAAAGAATTCATTTGAACCAGTTCTAATGAGATGGATGAAACTGGAGCCCATTTATACAGAGTGAAGTAAGCCAGAAAGATAAAGATCATTACAGCATACTAACACATATATGGAATTTAGAAAGATGGTAATGATAACCTATATGCAAAACAGAAAAAGAGACACAGAAGTACAGAACAGACTTTGAACTCTGTGGGAGAAGGTGAGGGTGGGATGGTTTTGAAAGAACAGCATGTATATATTATCTGTGGTGAACAGATCACCAGCCAGGTTGGGATGCATGAGACAAGTGCTCGGGCCTGGTGCACTGGGAAGACCCAGAGGAATTGGGTGGAGAGGGGGTGGGAGGGGGGATCGGGATGGGGAATATGTGTAAATCTATGGCTGATTCATATCAATGTATGACGAAACCCACTGGAAAAAATAAATAAATAAAAAGGAGGAAAAAAAAAAAAAAGTCACCCAGGAGGAGATGTGGGTGGATATAGTCAACCATATATGTTGCTTAAACAGTATGAAATAATGGATGTTGGGAAGTTTCTCCTGTCCACTCCCACCCACATCTCATGCCTCTGTTGAAAGTTAATTGGTAGTAATTTATTGGGAATAATTTGGTATAAAATGGAATTATCCATGACAAGTGTCAGTTCAGTTCAGTTCAGTCGTTCAGTCGTGTCCAACTCTTTGCAACCCACGCCAGGCCTCCCTGTCCATCACCAACTCCAGGAGTTTACTCAAACTCATGTACATAGAGTCGGTGATGTCATCCAGCCATCTCATCCTCTGTCGCCCCCTTCTCCTCCTGCCCCCAATCCCTCCCAGCATCAGGGTCTTTTCCAATGAGTCAACTCGTCACATGGGGTGGCCAAAGTATTAGAGTTTCAGCTTCAGCATCAGCCCTTCCAATGAACACCCAGGACTGATCTTCTTTAGGATGGACTGGTTGGATCTCCTTGCAGTCCAAGGGTAAGACAGATTAAAAGGTTGCTATATCAAACAGCATTAGCCTAATCACCTGCATTTGTTGTAATATTGGATGAAAGAGATCAAGGCACTAAGGAATCTCCATGCTGTCCTCTAGAGTGGCTATATCAATTTACATCCCAACCAACAGTGCAAGAAGGTTCCCTTTTCTCCACATCCTCTCCAGTATTTATTGTTTGTAGTTAGTTAGTTAGTTAGTTTGTTTGTTTGTTTGTTTTTCTGATGATGGCCATTCCAATTCGTGTGAGGTGATATCTCATTCTAGTTTTGATTTGCATTTCTCTAATAATGAGCAATAATGAGCATCTTTTCATGTGTTTATTGGCCATCAGTATGTCTTCTTTGGGGAAATATCTATTTAGGTATTCTGGCTTTCTTTCGCCTGGAGTATTTGTTTTTCTGATACTGAGTGTATGAGTTGCTTATATATTTTGGAGATTAATTGTTTGTCAGTTGCTTCATTTGCAATTATTTTTCCCATTCTGATGGTTGTTTTTGCATCTTTTTAATGTTTCATTTGCTGTACAAAGCTTTTAAGGTAAATTAGGTCCCACTTGTTTATTTTTGTTTTTATTTCCATTGCTCTAGGAGGTGAATCAAAGAGGAACTTTCTGTGATTTATGTCCAAGTGTATACTACCTATGTTGTCCTCTAAGAGTTTTATAGATTCTGGCATTTGTGATTCCTGCCCCCTTTGTCAAAGATAACATGCCCATGGGTACATGTGTTTCTCTCTGGGCTTTCTGTCTTGTTCCATTGGTCTGTATTTCTGGTTTTCTTACAGTACCAAACTGTCTTGATGACTACAGCTTTGTAGTATAATCTGAAGTCAGGAAGGTGGATTCCAGAAGATGTTTCTCCTTCTTAAGATTGCTTTGGCTATTCAGGGTTTCTTGATTACCCATAAAAATTGTGAATTTTTTGTTCTAGTTCTGTAAAAAATGGCATTTGTAGTTTGATAGATATTGCATTGAATCTGTCTTTACAATATTGATTCCTCCAATCCAAAAACATGATACATCTCTTCATCTGTTTGTGTCATCTGTGATTTCTCTCATCTATGTCTTATAGTTTTCTGTATATACAGGTCTTTTGGCTCTTTGGGTAAGTTTATACTGGGTATTTTATTCTTTTTGTTGCAATGGTGAATGAGATTGTTTCTTCAATTACTCTGAGTTTTCATTGTTAGTGTATAGGAAGGTAAGGAATTTCTGTGCATTAATTTTATATCCTGTGACTTTACTAAATTGAATGATTAATTCTAGTAATTTTCTGGTGGCATCTTTAGGGCTTTCTATGTATGGTTTCATGTCATATGCAAATGGTGAGAGTTTTACTTCTTTTCCAATCTGGGTTCCATTTATTTCTCTGCTGTGGCTGTGACTTCCAAACTTACATTGAATAATAGTGACAACAGTGTGAACCCATGTGTTGTTCCTGATCTTGGAGGAAATATTTTCAGTTTTTCACCATTGAGAATAATGTTTGCTGTGGGCTTGCTATATATGGCTATATTATGGTGAGGTAGGTTCTTTCTATACTGCTTTTCTGGAGACCTTTCTATCATAAATTGGTGTTGAATTCTGTTGAAGTTTTCTCTGCATCTATTGAGATATTCATATGGTTTTTATTTTTCAATTTGTTAATATGATGTATCACATTGATTATTTTGCATATATTGAAGAATCCTTGCATTCCTGGGATAAACCCCACTTGTTCATGGTATATGATCATTTAATGTGTTGTTAAATTCTGTTTGCTAGAATTTTGCTGAGGATTCTTACATCTACGTTCATCAGTGATATTGGCCTATAATTTTTGTGTGTGTGTGTGATGTCTTTGTCTGGTTTTGGTGTCAGGGTAATTGTGGTCTCAAGTGAAAGAGGAGAATGAAAAAGTTGACTTAAAGCTCAACATTCAGAAAACTAAGATCATGGCATCCAGTCCCATCACTTCATGGCAAATAGATGGGGAAACAGTGGAAACAGTGGCTGACTTTATTTTTTTGGTGTCCAAAATCACTGCAGATGGTGATTGCAGCCATGAAATTAAAAGACACTTACTCCTTGAAAGGAAAGTTATGACCAACCTAGATAGCATATTAAAAAGCAGAGACATTACTTTGCCAACAAAGGTCCGTCTAGTCAAGGCTAGGGTTTTTCCAGTGGTCATGTATGGATGTGAGAGTTAGACCATAAAGAAAGCTGAGTGCTGAAGAATTGATGCTTTTGAACTGTGGTGTTGGAGAAGACTCTTGAGAGTGCCTTTGGACTCCAAGGAGATCCAACCAGTCCATCCTAAAGGAGATCAATCCTGGTTGTTCACTGGTAGGACTGATGTTGAAGCTGAAACTCCAATACATTGGCCACCTGATGCGAAGAGTTGACTCATTTTAAAAGACCCTGATGCTGGGAAAGATTGAGGGCAGGAGGAGAAGGGGCCGACAGAGGATGAGATGGTTGGATGGCATCACCAACTCAATGCACATGGGTTTGGGTGGACTCCGGGAGTTGGTGATGGACAGGGAGGCCTGGCGTGCTGTGGTTCATGGGATTGCAAAGAGCCAGACATGACTGAGCGACTGAACTGAACTGAACTGAAAATGAGTTTTGGAGTTTCCCTTCCTCTGCAATTTTTTGGGAGAGTTTGAACAGGATTGCTGTCAGTTCTTCTCTAAACATTTGGTACAATTCATTTGTGAAGCCATATGGCCCTGGGATTTGTTTGTTAGAATATTTTTGCTCACAGTTTCAATTTCAGTACTTGATCAGTCTGTTCATAATTTTTATTTCTTTCTTGTTCAGTCTTGGAAGGTTGTACTTTTCTAAAAATTTGTCCATTTCTTCTAGACTGTCCATTTTATTTGCCTATAGTTGCTCATAATAGTCTTGTGTTTCTTTATAGTTCTGCATTGTATGTTGTAACTTCTTTTTCATTTCTAATCTTATTGATTTGAGTTTAATCCCTTTTTTCTTCATGAGTCTGCCTCACGGTTTGTTGATTTTGTTTACCTTCTTAAAGAACCAACTTTTAGTTTTATTGATCTTTGCTATTGTTTGTAAGAGCTGGACCATAAAGAAGGCAGAACATCAAAGAATTGATGCCTTCAAACTGTGGTGCTGGAGAAGACTCCTGAAAGTCCTTTGGACAGCAAGAAGATCAAACCAGTCAATCTTAGGGGAGACCAACCCTGAATATTCCCTGGAAGGACTGATGCTGAAGCTGAAGCTCCAGTATTTTGGTCATCTGATGCAAACAGACAATTCACTTGATAAGTCCCTGATGCTGGGAAAGATTAAGGGCAGAAGGAGAAGCAGACGTCAGAGGATGAGATGGCTGGGTAGCATCACTGATGCAATGAACATGAAACTAGGCAAACTCTGGGAGATGGCGAGGGACAGGGAGATCTGGTGTGCTGCATTCCATGGAATTGCAAAGGGTTGGGCATGACTGGGTGACAAATAACAAAAACATTGTTTCTGTCATTTCTTTTTCATGTATTTCTGCTCTGATCTTTATGATTTCATGTCTTTCTCTAATTTTGGTAGTTTTTGTTCTCTTGCCTTAGGTATAAGGTTAGGTTGTTTATTTGCTGTTTTTCTTATTTCTTGGGGTAGACTTGTGTTGTTATAAACTTCCCTCTTAGCACTGCTTTTACTGCATCCCATAGGCTTTGAGTTGTCATGTTTTCATTGTAATTTTTCTAGGTATCACTTTATTAATATTCCTTCTTTGAGTTCTTCATGACCTCTTGGTTATTTAAAATCAAGTTGTTTTGCCTTCATTTATTTGTGTTTTTTTTACAGTATTTTTTGTTTTGTTTTGTTTTTTTGCTTCCTGTGATTGATATCTGATCTTATAGCATTGTGGTGATAAAAAGTGCTTGATAAAATATAAATTTTCTCAGATTTACCAAGGCTTGATTTGTGACCCAACATGTGATCTGTCTTGGAGAATGTGCCGCGTGGACTTGAGAAAAAGTGAATTATATTGCTTTTGGATGAAATATCCTGTAAATGGCAATTAGGTACTTCTGATCTGCTAAATTATTTAAGTCTTCTGTTTCCTTATAAATTTTATGTCTGGATGATGTGTCCATTGGTGTGAATGGGCATTACAATCCCCCACTGTTATTGTGTTACAGTTGATTTCCTCTATTATAACTGTTAGCATTTGCCTTATGTATTGAGATGCTCCTATGTTGGGATAAAGAAAAAACAAGAAAGGAGAGATAAGAAAGCTTTTCTAAGTGATCAATGCAAAGAAATAAAGGAAAATAATTGAATGGGAAAGACTAGAGAGCTCTTCAAGAAAATTAGAGATACCAAGGAAATATGTCATGCAAAGATGGGCTCAATAAAGGACAGAAACAGTATAAACCTAACAGAAGCAGAAGATATAAAGAAGAGGTGGCAAGAATACACAGAAGAACTATACAACAAAGATCTTCATGACCCAGATAACCATAATGGTGTGATCACTCACCTAGAGTCAGACATCTTGGAGTGTGAAGTCAAGTGGGCCTTAGGAAGCATCACTACAAACAAAGCTATTGGGGGAGATGGAATTCCAGTTGAGCCATTTCAAATCCTAAAAGATGCCGCTGCTAAAGTGCTGAACTCAGTATGCCAGCAAATTTGGAAAACTCAGCAGTGGCCACAGGACTGGAAAAGGTCAGTTTTCATTCCAATCCCAATGTTAGACAATGCCAAAGAATGTTCAAACTACTGCACAATTGCACTCCTCTCACATGCTAGCAAAGTAATGCTCAAAATTCTCCAAGCTAGGCTTCAACAGCACACGAATCAAGAAATTCTGACATTCAAGCTGGTTTTAGAAAAGGCAGAGGAACCAGAGATCAACTTGCCAACATCTGTTGGATAATATAAAAAGCAAGAAAATTCCAGAAAATTATCTACTTTTGCTTCATTGACTACATGAAAGCCTTTGACTATGTGGATCACAATGAATTATTGAAAATTCTTAAAGAGATGGGAATATCAGACCGCTTTATCTGCCTCTTGAGAAATCTGTATGCAGGTCAAGAAGCAACAGTTAGAAACCTACATGGAATGATGGACTGGTTCAAAATTGGGAAATGAGTATGCCAAGGCTGTATATTGTCACCCTGAATATTTAACTTATATGCAGATTACATCATGAGAAATGTTGGGTGGGAAGAAGCTCAAGTTGGAATCAATATGGCAGGGAGAAATGTCAATAACCTCAGATAGGCATATGACACCACCCTTATGGCAGAAAGCAGAGAGGAACTAAAGAACCTCTTGATGAAAGTGAAAGATGAGAGTGAAAAACCTGGCTTAAAACACAATACTCAAAACAATGAAGATCATGGCATCTGGTCCAATCACTTCATGCAAACATATGGGGGAACAATGGAAAAAGTGACAGACTTTACTTTCTCGGGCTCCAAAATCACTGCACATGGTGACTGCAGCCACAAAATTAAGACTCTTGCTCCTCAGAAGAAAGGCTGTGACCAACCTAGACAGCATTTGAAAAAGCAGAGAGACATTACTTTGCCATCAAAGGTCTGTTTAGTGAAAGCCACGGCTTTTCCAGTGGTCATGTATGGATGTGAGAGTTAGACCATAAAGAAAGCTGAGTGCTGAAGAATTGATGCTTTTGAACTGTGGTATTGGACAAGACACCTGAGAGACCCTTGGACTGCCAGGATGTCAATCCATTCAATCCTAAAGAAAATCAGTCCTGAATATTCATTGGAAGGACTGATGCTGAAGCTGAAACTCCAATACTTTGGTCACCTGATGCAAAGAACTGACTCCTTGGAAAAGACCGTGATTCTGGGAAAGATTGAAGGCAGGAAAAGAAAGGGATGACAGAGGATGAGATGGTTGGATTGCATTACCGACTCCACTGACATCAGTTTGAGCAAGCTCGAGGAATTAATGATGGACAGAGAAGCCTGGCATGCTGCAGTCCATGGAGTTGCAAAGAGTTGGACATGACTGAGTAACTGAACTTATGTGGGCGCATATATATTTATAATTATTATGTCTTCTTTTGGATTGATTCCCTGATCATTGTGTAGTCTCTTTCCTTATCTCTTTTAATCAGTTCAGTTCAGTCACTCAGTCGTGATCCCATGAACTGCAGCACACCAGGCCTCCCTGTCCATCAACAACTCCCAGAGTTCACCCAAACTCATGTCCATTGAGTCAGTGATGTCTTCCAACCATCTCATCCTCTGTTCTCCCCTTCACCTCCTGTCCTCAATGTTTCCCACTATCAGGGTCTTTTCAAATGAGTCAGCTCTTTGCATCAGGAGGCCAAAGTTTTGGAGTTTCAGCTTCAACATCAGTCCTTCTGAAAGGTTGTTGATGAACAACAAAAGACACTGGGATTCTTGGCCTCCAGAGGAGAAGAATTAAATGCGGGGCCAGAAACAAGACTTGATCACTCAGAGCTTTTGTGTAAAGTGCGCCGGCTGCGACAGACCACACAGAAGCATGGCCATGAGGAGCTACCCCTCACCCAAGGTCAGGGGTAGTGACCTAGAGCTCCAGGCTGTGACAGCACAGGAGCGGCAGCCATGAGGAGCTTCCCCACGTCCAAGGTAAGGGGCAGCGGCCGAGAAGAGCTACCACCCGCCCGAGGTCAAGGGCGGCGGCCAAGAGTAGCTACCCTACTTCCACGGAGTGGCTGCTGCACGGATGCAGGAGGGCCGAGAGGAGCTACTCCATGTTCAAGGTCAGGAGGGGCGGCCGTGAGAAGATACCCCTCGTCCAAGGCAAGGAACAGCGGCTGCGCTTTGCCGGAGCAGCCGTTAAGAGATACCCACGTCCTAAGGTAAGAGAAACCCAAGTAAGATGGTAGGTGTTGTGAGAGGGCATCAGAGGGCAGACACACTAAAGCCATAATCACAGAAAACTAGCCAATCTGATCACAGGACCACAGTCTTGTCTAACTCAAAGAAACTAAGCCACGCCTTGTGGGGCCACCCAAGACAGTCCGGTCATGGTGGAGAGGTCTGACAGAATGTGGTCCACTGGAGAAGGGAATGGCAAACCACTTCAAAATTCTTGCCTTGAGAACACCATGAACAGTATGAGAAGGCAAAATGATAGGATACTGAAAGTGGAACTCCGCAGGTCGGTAGGTGCCCAATATGCTACTAGAGATCAGTGGAGAAATAACTCCAGAAAGAATGAAGGGATGGAGCCAAAGCAAAAACAATACCCAGTGGTGGATGAGACTGGTGATAGAAGCAAGGTCCAATGCTCTAAAGAGCAATATTGCATAGGAACCTGGAATGTTAGGTCCATGAATCAAGGCAGATTGGAAGTGGTCAAACAGGAGATGGCAAGAGTGAATGTCAACATTCTCGGAATCAGTGAGCCAAAATGGACTGGAATGGGTGAATTTAACTCACATGACAATTTTATCTACTACTGTGGGCAGGAATCCCTTAGAAGAAATGGAGTAGCCATCATGGTCAACAGAAGAGTCCAAAATGCGGTACTTGGATGCAGTCTCAAAAACTACAGAATGATCTCTGTTCTTTTCCGAGGCAAACCGTTCAATACCACGGTAATCCAAACCTATATCCCAACCAGTAACGCTGAAGAAGCTGAAGCTGAACGGTTCTATGAAGACCTACAAGACCTCTTAGAACTAACACCCAAAAAAGATGTCCTTTTCATTATAGGGGACTGGAATGCAAAAGTAGGAAGTCAAGAAACACCTGGAGTAACAGGCAAATTTGGCCTTGGAGTATGGAATGAAGCAGGGCAAAGGCTTTTTGCCAAGAGAATACACTGGTCACAGCAAACACCCTCTTCCAACAACACAAGAGAAGACTCTACACATGGACATCACCAGATGGTCAACACTGAAATCAGATTGATTATATTCTTTGCAGCCAAAGATGGAGAAGCTCTATACAGTTAGCAAAAACAAGACCAGGAGGTGACTGTGGCTCAGATCATGAACTCCTTATTGCCAAATTCAGACTCAAACTGAAGAAAGTAGGGATAACCACTAGACCATTCAGGTATGACATAAATCAAATCCCTTATAACTATACAGTGGAAGTGAGCAATAGATTTAAGGGACTGTATCTGATAGACAGAGAGCCTGATGAACTATGGACGGAGGTTCGTGACATTATACAGGAGACAGGGATCAAGACTATCCCCATGGGAAAAAAAATGCAAAAAGGCAAAATGGTTGTCTGAAGAGGCCTTACAAATAGCTGTGAAACGAAGAGACGCTAAAAGCAAAGGAAAAAAGGAAAGATATTCCCATTTGAATGCAAAGTTCCAAAGAAGAGCCAGGAGAGATAAGAAAGCTTTCCTCAGAAATCAATGTAAAGAAATAGAGGAAAACAACAGAATGG
The DNA here is from genome assembly GCF_019320065.1 of Cervus canadensis. Taxonomy (NCBI): domain Eukaryota; kingdom Metazoa; phylum Chordata; class Mammalia; order Artiodactyla; family Cervidae; genus Cervus; species Cervus canadensis. The sequence continues at coordinate 75,167,699 of NC_057419.1, forward strand.
GAAAGTCCAGAGATCTCTTCAAGAAAATTAGAGATACCAAGGGAAGAGTTCATGCAAAAATAGGTTCAATAAAGGACAGAAATGGTATGGACCTAACAGAAGCAGAAGATATTAAGAAGAGGTGGCAAGAATACACAGAAGAACTGTACAAAAAAGATCTTCATGACCCAGATAATCACAATGGTGTGATCACTCACCTAGAGCCAGACATCCTGGAATGTGAAGTCAAGTGGGCCTTAGAAAACATCACTATGAACAAAGCTAGTGGAGGTGATGGAATTCCACTTGAGCTATTTCAAATCCTGAAAGATGATGCTGTGAAAGTGCTTCACTCAATATGCCAGCAAATTTGGAAAACTCAGCAGTGGTCACAGGACTGGAAAAGGTCAGTTTTCACTCCAATCCCTAAGAAAGGCAATCCCGAAGTATGCTCAAACTACCACACAATTTCACTCATCTCACATGTTAATAAAGTAATGCTCAAAATTCTCCAAGCCAGGCCTCAGCAATACATGAACCAAGAACTTCCAGATGTTCAAGCTGGTTTTAGAAAAAGCAGAGGGATCAGAGATCAAATTGCCAGTATCCGCTGGATCATTGAAAAAGGAAGAGAATTCCAGAAAAACATCTATTTCTGCTTTATTGACTATGCCAAAGCCTTCAACTCTGTGGATCACAATAAACTGTGGAAAATTCTGAAGGAGGTGGGACTGCCAGACCACCTGACCTGCCTCTTGAGAAACCTGTATGCAGGTCAGGAAGCAACAGTTAGAACTGGGCATGGAACAACAGACTGGTTCCAAATAGGAAAAGGAGTACGTCAAGGCTGTATATTGTCACCCTGCTTATTTAACTTATATGCAGAGTACATCATGAGAAATGCTGGGCTGGATGAAGCACAAGCTAGAATCAAGATTGCCAGGAGAAATATCAATAACCCCAGATATGCAGATGACACCACACTTATGGCAGAAAGTGAAGAGGAAATAAAAGGCTCTTGATGAAAGTGAAAGAGGAGAGTGGGAAAGTTGGCTTAAAGCTTAACATTCAGAAAACTAAGATCATGGCATCTGGTCCCATCACCTCATGGGAAATAGATGGGGAGACAGTGGAAGCAGTGTCAAACTTTATTTTTTGGGGGGGCTCCAAAATCACTGCAGATGGTGACCGCAGCCATGAAATTAAAAGACTCTTACTCCTTGGAAGGAAAGTTATGACCAACCTAGGTAGCATATTAAAAAGCAGAGACATTACTTTGTCAACAAAAGTCCATCTGGTCAAGGCTATGGTTTTTCCAGTGGTCATGTATGGATGTGAGAGCTGGACTGTGAAGAAAGCTCAGAACCGATGGATTGATGCTTTTGAACTGTGGTGTTGGAGAAGACTCTTGAGAGTCCCTTGGACTGCAAGGAAATCCAACCAGTCCATCCTGAAGGAGATCAGGCCTGGGTGTTCATTGGAAGGACTGATGCTGAAGGTGAAACTCCAATACTTTGGCCATCTCATGCGAAGAGTTGACTCATTGGAAAAGACCCTGATGCTGGGAGGGATTGGGTGCAGGAGGGGAAGGGGATGACAGAGGATGAGATGGCTGGATGGCATCACTGACTCTATGTACATGAGTTTGATTAAACTCCGGGAGTTGGTGATGGACAGGGAGGCCTGGCGTGCTGCGATTCATGGGGTCGCAAAGAGTCGGACATGACTGAGCGACTGAACTGAAGTGAAAGTGTAAAAGGGATAGAGAAAGCTTCTGACATAGACATCCGAAGTGGGCAGAAAGTGTACCCACCTTGCTAGTACTAGCAATGGCGTTATATACTCTCCAATTAGTTATTACAATGAATCAAAAGAATGTCCTGAGTATGGAAAGATCTTACTAGACCCACTCCCACAATCCACATTTCAAGATAACAGGATTAACCAGAAGGCCCTCAGGAAGGAAAAACTGTCCTCAAGCAAGATAAGCCCCTGCTATATAATCCTTAACACAGTCCAAATTGAGTTGTTAGTTGTGTTATCATCAGGTCCAGGCTTAAAGATAAAAACGTCTTATGTGACTAAGACTAAGGAATATAGAGGAAAAAAATGTTTTCCCTTTCCTCCTCCTTGAGAATCCCAGACCCTTATCTCCTTGGGGACCCCAGGACTTCTTATCAAGGTACTTAGCAATTGACTCTCTCATTTCCAATGAACACCCAAGACTGATCTCTTTTAGGATGGACTGGTTGGATCTCTTCTCAGTCCAAGGGACTCTCAAGAGTCTTCTCCTTTATCACAGTTCAAAAGCATCAGTTCTTTGACACGCAGCTTTCTTTATAGTCCAACTCACACATCCATACATGACTACTGGAAAAACCATAGCCTTGACTAGATGGACCTTTGTTCACAAAGTAATGGTTCTGCTTTTTAATGCTATCTAGGTTGGTCACAACTTTCCTGCCAAGGAGTAAGACTCTTAATTTCATGGCTGCAGTCACCATTTGCAATGATTTTGGAGCCCCAAAAAATAAAGTCTGACACTATTTCCCCATTTATTTCCCATGAAGTGATGGGACCAGATGCCATGATCTTAGTTTTCTGAATGTTAAGCTTTAAGTCAACTTTTTCACTCTCCTCTTTCACTTTCATCAAGAGGCTCTTCAGTTCTTTTTCACTTTCTGCCATAAGGTGGTGTCATCTGCATATCTGAGGTTATTTATATTTTTCGCAGCAATCTTGGTTTTAGCTTCTGCTTCATCCAGCCCAGCGTTTCTCATGATGTACTCTGCATAGAAGTTAAATAAGCAGCCTGACAATATACAGCCTTGACATACTCCTTTTCCTATTTGGAGCCAGTCTGTTGTTCCATGTCCAGTTCTAACTGTTGCTTCCTGACCTGCATACAGGTTTCTCAAGAGGCAGGTCAGGTTGTCTGGTATTCCCATCTCTTTCAGAATTTTCCACAGTTTACAGCGATCCACAGAGTCAAAGGCTTTGGCATAGTCAATAAAGCAGAAATATATATTTTTGCTGAGTTTTCCAAATTTGCTGACACACTTAGTGTGGCACTTTCACAGCAGCATCTTTAGGTTTTGAAATAGCTCAACTGGAATTCCATCACCTCCACTAGCTTTGTTTTTAGTGATGCTTTCTAAGGCCCACTTCACATTCCACGATGTCTGGCTCTAGGTGAGTGATCACTCCATCATGATTATCTGCATCATGAAGATCTTTTTTGTACAGTTCTTCTGTGTATTCTTGCCACCTCTTCTTAATATCTTCTGCTTCTGTTAGGTCCATACCATTTCTGTCCTTTATTGAACCCATCTTTGTATGAAATGTTCCCTTGGTATCTCTAATTTTCTTGAGATCTCTAGTCTTTCCCATTCTATTATATTCCTCTATTTATTTGCACTGATCACTTAAGAAGGCTTTCTTATCTCTTTTAATAGTCTTTATTTTAAAGTTTATTTTTTCTGATATGAGTATTGCTATTCCTGCTTTCTTTGGATTTCAACTTACATAGAATTTCTCTTCCCAGCTCCCCACTTTTAGTCTGTATATTTCCTTAGGTTTTATGTGTGTCTCTTGTAGATAGGATAGCTTCTTGCTGTTGTTTTCATTCACTAAGTCATGTCTGCCTGCTTGTGACCCCATGACCATAACCTGCCAGGCTTTTCTGTCCATGGGATATCCCAGGCAAGAGTACTGGAGTGGGTTGCCATTTCCTTCTCCAGGTGATCTTCCCAATCTAGAACTCAAACCCACATTCCCTGCATTGGCAGGTGAATTCTGTACCACAGAGCCACCAGGGAAGCTCAGATAGTGTATATCAGGATCTTGATCTTGTATCAATTCAACCAGTCTGTATCTTTTGTTGGAGCATTTAAACCTTTTATGTTTTAGGTAATTATTGATGTGTCTGATCTCCTTACTTTTTACTTTATTATTTTGGGGGATTTTTTTGGTAGGTCTTTTCTTTCTCTTGTAGTTCTTATCTAGAGAAGTTTCTTTGACATTTGTTTTACAGCTGGTTTGATGGTGCTTAATTCTCTTACCTTTTGCTTATGTATAAAGCTTTTGATTTCTCCGCTGAATCTGAATGAGATCTTTGCTTGGTAGAGTAATCTTGGTTGTAGGTTTTTTCCTTTCATCATTTTAAGTATATCCTGCCATTCCTTCTTGGCCTGTGGAGTTTCAGCTGAAAGATCAACTGTTAACCTTATAGGGAATCCCCTTGCATGTTATTTGTTGTTTTTTCCTTGCTTCTTTTCATACGTGTTCTTTGTGTTTATTTTTTGTTAGTTTGATTAGTATGTGTCTTGTCACGTTTCTCTTTTGGTTTATTATGTATGGAAATATGGGCTTCCTGGATTTGGATGGATATTTCCTTTCCCTTGTTAGTGATATTTTTTACTATAATCTTCTCAAATATTTTTCACACCCTTTCTTTTTGTCTTTTTCTTCTGGGACCCCTAAAATTCAAATATTGGTATGCTTCATGACCCAGAGGTCCCTGAGGCTTTCCTCATTTTTTTCTTGGTTTTTCTTTAACATGCTCTGCTTCAGGTATTTGCACCATTTTGTCTTCCATTCTTTTGCCTCAGTTATTCTGCTACTGTTTCCCTCTAATGTATGTTTTATTTCAGTTATTGTGTTGTTCATTGCTGAATGTCTATTTTTATTTCTTCTAGGTTCTTGTTAAACACTTCTTTCATCTTCTCAGTCTCTGCCTCCTTTCTGTTTATCTGTACCTGTATTATTTTGGATCATCTTTACTATCATTACATTGAATTTTTTTTTTTTTTTCAGGTAGACTGCTTATCTCCTCTACATTTGTTTGTTCTGGTGTGTTTTTACTAGGCTCCTTTATCTTATGTATGCTTCTTTTTTTTTCATTTTGTTTAATTTACTGTGTTTAGGGTCTCCTTTGTGCAGGCTGAAGATCATAGTTCAACTGAAGTTGTGAAGTCTGCCCCCAGTGGGTGGAGTTGGATCAGTGGCTTGTAAAGGTTTCCTGGTGGGGTGGATTTGTGTCTGTGTTCTGTTGGGTGGAGCTGAATCTTGTCTTTCAGTGTTACATCCAATGGCATCTTTTGGCATATCTGTGAACTTAGTATTGTCAAGACCAGCTCAACAAGCAGGGTTTCTGAAAGCGTGATATGGCTAGAGAATGAGAAACGAGACACAAGAATTCAGAGAAAAGCGAGGATCAGGGAACCAACACCGCTCCAGGGTGAAGGTGCTGAAACTGAATCCAAGCCAGCTTTATTATACTTTCAGCCATGAATGAAAGAACATGCTGGGAGTTAAACTATAACTCATGTGTCCTTCAGGGCCAAAGAGCAAGGTGATCATTAACCACTGAGTAATTAGGAAACAGTAATCAATAACAAATCAGTAACTAAGACTAATATTCTTATCTATAGATTTTCCACCAGATACGTAAAACATGTGACTCTGAGACTCCAGTTGAGAAACAGTCTGAGGTCAGTTTTTCCAACCCCAGGATCATATCTTGTTTTCAAGATTATGAACTGTTCCCTCTGGACTTGTTCCAAGAGTTTCATGCCTTATAGCATCCAGTTTATCAAGAATTATAAATTTATTTTGCAGCCCTTGCTATGGCCTGCTTTTCTTTTATTCTTCCTGTCTCCTATATCTCCCTCTTTTTGATTTTACACATAATAAGAAATAGTGAGAAATGTTAGTTCCTGTTGTCAGCTTCATTGTCTCTTGATCATTCTTCTCCAGACTATACAGAAACACAAACACATAATTAATAGCACTCCCATAACCAGAGCAATTCTGTATCCAAATGTTTTGATCTGTTTTAAGGGATTAAGAGAAGACAGATTATCAGCAACAGTATCAAGAAAATCTGATCCAGAAACTGCATCAAGATGTTTATTAAAAGCTTTTAATATATCTTGTTGTAGATTTTGAATATCTACAGAAATATTACCTTGGTTCAATAGGTGCTGTTTAACTTTATCCTAATTGAATTGTGTCTTATTATATTTGAAAGCTGTTATACAAAATGAAGTATAGTTCCAATCACATCTTAGTCTCACCTGTTTTTGTAAACTGACTAATTGATCTCCTAGTAAAATAACAGATTGTTGAAGGTCGGCCACCTGGGAGGCCAACTTTCCATCAATTTTTTGTTGAGTGGTCCAAAGGACATCAGTATCTTTATGCCATTCTTGTATAAAATGAACTATTTGTACAGATTTATGAAGAGCCATTCCAGCTATGGCTGCCATAGTTGTAATTGCAATAATGCCTAAAATGACAGCAATTAGCAATCCCAGAAAATGTTTAACATGTTTAAGATTTTTCAATATTTCTTCAGTAACATATAATGTAGGGCTCTGTTGCCAAGGTCGTTGTAAATCAACTGGAACCCATATGCTAGTTCTGGTTTTAAGAATGTAAATACTCTGCCAACTTTCATCAAAAGGAATGGCATTATTTATACATGTATAAAATGAACAGTTAATACATGTTCCTAATCCCAAATTGAGATCATATTTTGCTGGTCTGATCATAAAAACAAAAGGAATTCTTACACAAGTCTGGATAGTGTGGGTAGAGTTTTTTGTAAAATTAAAGATAGCTTTTGGGTCATTTAAAATATATTCAGTATATCATCCCTTCCAAGCAATTAGTTCTTTTAATGCTGTGAGTATTTTCCATATTTCATCATCAATAGGATAATGATCTAAACGAGGCACAGGGGGAGCTAATCCTACCCCATGCCATATGAAGGGTTGACTACCATAAGTACTAATTGTCTTATCATTATATACCCATGGGGAAGACAGTTTAGATTCTATTAGTTTAGGGGTTCCTCGGGGTCCCCAATCGATAATGGAGTCTTCTGCAACATTTAATAATAAGTGACGTTCTGATCCTTTACATAATTTCCATCTTAACCAATTTTCAATACCAGGGCTAATTTCAGCAACACAATCAGGAAGGTCAGGTGGATTCATCATGCTGGAAGTTTCCTCTTTTTCTAAAAAAGTAAGAGCAGTTAACAGAAAGAAGGAAGTCTTATCCTCATTTGATTCTTTGACAACTGACAGCCACTTTTGATATCCTGTTTTAAGACATATACTTCCAAAACCAATACAAATAGGAGTGGCATCAAAGCCAATAGCATAATTCATCAATTGATGACCTTCTTCTTCTTCTTCAATAGGAAGATTTTTATCATAAGGTCTGGGGAGCCAGGCCGAATCATTTACGAATATTGGGACTGGTGAATCTTCCCAAGTCACAGGTCTCAACAGGGGAAGATTAGGTATATAAGTTCAATAATGATGACTATCTACAGCTTGTGTACTTACCACCATGGTCAACAAAGTGACCATAGCTAAGAACAAGTTGTCTGGTATTTTTGGAAGTCTTCTTCTAAATACCATGTTCTCTGCTTCTAGAGATAGCTTCTTTATCCGTCCCCAAGTTGGCAAAGGTGCTTCTTGGGTTCTTCTTGATAGAGATGGTCCAGGATTAAGGGTCAGCAGCTACATGGCTCCAACGAGGGGTTCAAACAGGTTCAAATAGGTCCTTTTCTTTCCAGAGCTGGATTTTTCATTTTAGGATCCACAGATGTTCATTTTCTTCTGTTAAAATAAGAGCATAGCCTTGTCCTTGTTTAAGTAAAATTCCCCTTTTCCAACTTTTACTGTCTTTGCATAAGACTTGCTGAGTTTGTTGTAAGGTTTCTTTTTTAGAAAGCAAATCATTAGCAGCTTGATTATTTGTCCAATGTATTGTAGCTGCTGGTTCTGTATTGTCCCCTCTAATATCCAAAAAATTGAGAGTAAAAAGAGCTATTGCTAATTTATCTTTTGGGGAATTAAGTCCTATTCCATAACTCCCCCCCCCCCTTTTTGTTTTTGTAAAGTGTTTTTTAATGTTTGATGGACTCATTCAACTATAGCTTGTCCTTGTGGATTATATGGAATTCCAGTGATGTGTTTGATAGACCAGTCTTCAAAAAAAATAATTTTAATGTGTGACTTGTATAAGCTGGTCCATTATCAGTTTTTATACGTTTAGGGAATCCAATGTAAGCAAAAGCTTGTTTGAAGTGAGAAACACGGTGATTTGCAGTTTCTCCTGTGTGATGTGATGCAAATATCATTCCAGAATAAGTGTCAGTGGACACATGGACTAGTCCAGCATTGCCAAATGTTGGGATATGTGTTATATCAGATTGCCAAATATCATTGGGAAATAATCCCTGTGGGTTAACACCTTCAGGCAATGTCAGAGTAGAATTAACTTGTTGGCAGGAAGGATATTGAGATACGGTATCTTTAGCTTGTTGATGAATCAGTTGGAATTTATGTTGTAATCCTTTAAGTGTGTAAGTTCATGAAATTGTGATGGAGAAAGAAATGAAATGAGTTTAGTGTCAATAGTATTATTTCCTTGCTAAAGGTCCTGGAAGTTGTGAATATGATCGAATATGAGTAATATAAAAAGAACTATTTCTATGAAGAATAGCATTTTGTAATTGATTAAACAGTTGAATAATAGGCAGATTAGAGTTAGGTATTGTTATGGTCTCAATTAAGGAAGTAACCTTGGCAGCATATTGTGAATCAAAAACAATGTTAACAGGTTCTTTAATGTACAATAATACTGTGTAAATTGCTTCTAATTCAGCCTGTTGGAGAAGGCAATGGCACCCCACTCCAGAACTCTTGCCTGGAAAATCCCATGGACGGAGGAACCTGGTAGGCTGCAGTCCATGGGGTCGTTAAGAGTCAGACAAGACTAAGCAACTTCACTTTCACTTTTCACTTTCATGCACTGGAGAAGGAAATGGCAACCCACTTCAGTGTTCCTGCCTGGAGAATCCCAGGGATGGTGAAGCCTGGTGGGCTGCCGTCTGTGGGGACGCTCAGAATCAGATACAACTGAAGTGACTTAGCAGCAGCACAGAAGAGTATTTAGATTGCCAAATCTTTTCAGTAGGACCAAAGTAACCTGTTTTGAGGTCCTTGTTTGAGTCAGTAAAATAAGTGACAGCGTTGTGAATAGGCTCTATTTTTGTTATTCTGGGGAGAATCAAAGCATGTTTTTTAAGAAAGCTGATCAACTTAGAAGAAGGGTAATGGCAATCAATGTTGCCAATAAAATCAGAAAGGGCTATTTGCCATCAGTATTTTGAATATACAAATGTTCAATTTGTGTTTTTGAAAATGGTACTACTATAGTCTTTGGATCGTAACCAGACAATTGTTGAATACGAGTTATCATCTTAAATATTAACTTGCTAACCATATCCACATAAGTAGTCAATAACTTAGTTTGATTATGAGGCAAAAAGACTCATTCATTTATAGCTTCTGTTTGCCAAATTATTCCTGTAGGAGAATATGGAGTGGGCATAATTAAGGCTGTTATGGGCTAACTTAATTCTACCCTAGTCAATTGTTGATATTGAATTGCCTGATTAATTTGTTGTATTTCTTTTTTGGCTTCAGGGGTTAAAGAGTGAGGACTGTTTAATTCTCCTTGTAATATATTAAATAGATTTTTTAAGGCATAATTAGGAATCCCTAATACTGGACGAAGCCTGTTAATATCACCTAATAATTTTTGAAAATCATTTAAAGTTTTTAATTGATCAGTTCTAATCTGTGTTTTTTGTGGAGATATGAAGTTTATATTTAATATATATCCCAAATATTGATAAGAAGCTTCAGTTTGAACTTTATCTGCTGCAATAACTAATCCATATAATTCTAAAATCTTTTGGGTTTCTAAAAATATTTGTTGAAGAATTTTCTTATCAAAGTGTGCTAATAAAATATCATCCATATATGAATAATATGGGCTTGTGGATATTTTTCTCTAATTAAACCTAAGGGCTGATTTACAAAGTGTTGACATAAGGTAGGGCTGTTCATCATTCCTTGTGGCAAGACAGTCCATTGATATCGTTGATTAGGGCCTCTTTAAGATCTAATGGGATAGTGAAAAAACACTCTTTTAAATCAATGATAATAATTTCCATTCCTTTTGGAATCATAGCAGGAGAAGGGAGTCCAGGTTGTAATGCCCCCATGGGTTCCATAACAGCATTAATTTTTCTTAAATCTGTAAGCATTTTCATTTACCTGATTTCTTTTTAATCACAAAGACTGGTGAATTCCAAGGGCTAGTAGTTTCTACTATATGTCCTAGTTTTAATTATTCTTCTACTAGCTTTTGTAAGGCTTCAATTTTTTCTTCTTTTTTTTTCCATTTATTTTTATTAGTTGGAGGCTAATTACTTTACAATATTGTAGTGGGTTTTGTCATACATTGACATGAATCAGCCATGGATTTACATGTATTCCCCATCCTGATCCCCGCTCCAACCTCCCTCTCCACCCAATTCTTCTGGGCCTTCCCAGTGCACCAGGCCCGAGCACTTGTCTCATGCATCCAACCTGGCATTTCTCCGAAGAAGACATACAGATGGCTAACAAACACATGAAAAGATGCTCAACATCACTCATCATCAGAGAAATGCAAATCAAAACCACAATGAGGTACCATTACACTCCAGTCAGAATGGCTGCTATCCAAAAGTCTACAAGCAATAAATGCAGGAGACGGTGTGGAGAAAAGGGAACCCTCTTACACTGTTGGTGGGAATGCAAACTGGTACAGCCGCTATGGAGAACAGTGTGGAGATTTCTTAAAAAACTGGAATTAGAACTGCCTTATGACCCAGCAATCCCACTTCTGGGCATATACACCTAGGAAACCAATTTTTTCTTTTGATAAGGACCACTATTCCACCCATATAGGTTTATTTGAAAGCCATTTTATTTTTAATGCAGTCTTCGGAACAGTGGGCCCGAGGCTAAATTTTGAGGAGTATTGGGGTGAAGTCCCATATTAGTCATAATTTGTTTTGTCTGAGGCATTATGGGAGGTATTGTAATATAAGTTCCCCATTGCATAAGTAAATCACGGCCCCATAAGTTACTAGGAATATCAGCGACCAATGGTTGAAGCATAGCAGTTTGTTGATCAGGCTCCTGGCATCGCATAGGGCACGCACTCTGTGCTATATTGCTCATTGTTCCTATTCCAGTAATAATTGTAGGAACTTGTTGTGATGGCCAAGATTGAGGCCAGTGCTTACAGGCAATGATAGAAACATCTGCCCCTGTGTCCACAAGTCCAGGGAATCGCCTTCCCATAATTTCTATTTCTAATTTTGGTCTTCCATCTGTAACCAAAGTTTGCCAAAATACTTGTTTTCCAGTACTTCCAAATTCCCCTATTCTCTTTTTAGGAGAATAATTTAATTTTAGATAAAGTAATAATAACAATTGAGCAATTCGATCTCCCTTAGATATTTGATAGGGAACATTGGTTTTTAGCGTTATAAGTACTTCTCCTTTAAAATCTTCATCTATTATTCCTATTTGAACTTCAACCCCTTTTAAAGTGAGACTGCTTCTTCCTATTATTAAACCAACAGTATTTTTTGGTAGGGGTCCATAGATACCATTTGGTATTTTATATATTTCCATAGAGGGCATTACTAATAAATTTTCTATGACTGGTATGTCTAATGCTGCACTCCCTGATGTTTCTGGGAGTAAGTCATGAAATGATTGTTTTCTTGAGGTTGAGCTGGTAGCATAGGGGACTGTTTTCCAAGTGCCCACATTGTTTTTTGGGGGTCCTGAGTTAGGCCCCAATTCCTGTTTCCTGACAAGGGAGTTCCATCTTTGTGAAATTTTGACTTACATTGATTTGCCCAGTGATTTCCCTTTTGACATTTTGGGCATAATCCTGGAATTTTTACATCATTTTTTGTCTTTTTTGAATTTCCTCCTTTACAAACCTTTTTAATGTGTCCTAATTTTCCACATTGGTGACATTTTATATCTGTCCTTTTATTAGCCTTAGACAGTGCTTGAGCCAGAAGTTGCATTTTATATGGTTCTGACCCAATATCCTGGCAAACTTTAAGATATTCTTCTAGAGGGAAACACTGTGCTTTGATAGGCTAAATCATCTTCTTACATTCTGAGTTAGCATTGTCATAAGCAAGAACTTGCATATCTCTTAAATCAGACTGTGAGACTGTTTTATTTAAATTTTGACGTAGCCTGGCAATAAAATCTACATAAGGTTCTCCATTTGATTGTTTAATTTGGGTAAATGAAATCAAGGCTTGTCCAGGTGGATTTATTCTCCCCCAGGGTTTTAAACATATCATTCTGACTTGAGCGAGTAATAGATCATCAAATTGTAACTGAGCTTGAATGCCATAATGTGCCCCACTACCCATTAATTGATCAAGTGTTATATCAACTGGTGGGTTGGCCGTCACATTTCTGTGAGCTTGTTGATTTGCCTCATCTTGCCACCAGGTCCTAAACTGTAAAAATTCTGAGGTGGATAGGCAAGTTCTGGCTATCATTTCCCAATCATAAGGAATTAACTGTTCAGCTTGTGAAATTCCCTGAATTAGTCCCATGGTATAAGGAGAATTCGTTTCATATTGGGTACAAGCCTGTTTTATCTCCTTTATGGTTTTAAATGGTATGACATTATAATCATAATGCATTCCTCCTTGTGGGAATTGAGGATCTGGTGGGATTTGAGTTACAGTCACAGGGAGAACTAAAGCGTCTTCATCCCCCTGCAACTGTGCCATATGAACTCCCTTTTGTAAATGCATCATTTTATTAGGCACAGTTATCTGTGGTTTAAAAGCAAATACATCATCCCAAGGGGTTTCAGGATTGAAAGGAGGGGGCTCAACCAAAGGTGCAGTTGATCCAGTGAGAAAGATCTGTTCTTGACTTCTACCATTCTTTGGCTCTTATTTTTCATTTTCATTGATTGTTTCTTTTCCTCATCACCTAAGTTATATAAATTCATTTCCTCCATTTGTCCTTGTATTTGTTCTACAGAATCCCCTGAATCCAAGGTTTCGGATTGCGGCGGTCCTAAAGCTGTGCTAATAAGATTCCCTACTGACCATGCGGACAAAGGAATCTTTTTGCCGCGTTGGTAGGCACAGCGCAGGCAACGCATAACTTCTTGCCATTCCTCATGCCTCAGAGTCCCTTTATCTGGATCTAGCCAGTAGCAATATTTTTCAATGGCAGAAAACAATTCTTTAAAAGAGGAGTGAGAAATCTCAACCCCCGAACTTTTTAACAAAGTTTTTAACACTTGCATATAGTCACTATGCTTAGAAGGATTTTGCCCCGTTGTTACCCTTATTGACAAATCCGCAGCGGTCAACTTACCAACTACTCTCCTCATCCGACGAGCTGGCTGGATTTCCCTGCGTTCTCTGCCGCTAGGAGCTAGCCTCACAGGCTGGATTCACTTTCGGGTCCCTGTTCGGGCGTCACTTGTAGAGACCAGCTCAACAAGCAGGATTTCTGAAAGTGCAATATGGCTAGAGAATGAGAAACGAGACACAAGAATTCAGAGAAAAGCGAGGATCAGGGGACCAACACCACTCCAAGGTGAAGGTGCCGAAACTGAATCCAAGCCAGCTTTATTATACTTTCAGCTGTGAATGAAAGAATATGCTGGGAGTTAAACTATAACTCATGTGGCCTTCAGGGCCAAAGAACAAAATGATCATTAACCATTGAGTAATTAGGAAACAGTAATCAATAACAAATCAGTAACTAAGACTAATATTCTTATCTATAGATTTTCCACCAGATATGTAAAACATGTGACTCTGAGACACCAATTGAGAAACAGTCTGGGATCGGTATTCCAACCCCAGGATCATATCTTGTTTTCAAGATTATGAACTGTTCCCTCTGTACTTGTTCCAAGAATCTCATGCCTTATATCATCCAGTTTATCAATAATTATAAATTTCTCTTGTGGCCCTTGCTAGGGCCTGCTTTTCTTTTATTCTTCCTGTCTCCTACAAGTATGACTTTGGGTCACTTGTCTGCTAATGGGTAGGGTTGTGTTCCTGTTTTGTTAATTGGTGTGAGGCATCTGGCACTGGAGCTTGCTGGCTATTGGATGGGGCCAGGTCTTGTTGTTGAGATGAAGGCCTTTGGGAAAGCTCTCTCTCTGATTAGTATTCCATGGAATCATATATTCTCTGGTGATCCAACATCCTGGACTCAGGGCTCCCACCTCAGGGTAGAGGCCTGTGCCATTTCTGGAGCACCAAGACTCTACAAGCCACACAGCACAGAAGAAAAAGAGAAAGAAATAAAAAAAAATTAAACAAGCATACAAACAAAAAATGGATAGACCAAATTCCAAGACAAATAGTAAAAGCAGCATTAAACAGACAAGAATACCCAAGGAATCTCAGTCATAAAAAGGAAAGGAGAGGGAAAAAGAGAAAAAATAAAGAATAAAAATGAACCAAAAAAGAAGAGAGCAACAAAACCAGTAATCAAACCCATAAATGGAATGAATATTATAAACTGTAATAGTTAAAATACTAAGCAAAAACCATGGAGGGAAATGCAATACAGCAAAAAATATAAATAGGAAAAAATAAAATAATTTTAAAATAAAAGCATTAAAACAAAGAAAAGTAAGTTTACTGATGCATGAGACAAGTGCTTGGGCCTGGTGCACTGGGAAGACCCAGAGGGATCGCGTAGAGAGGGAGGTGGGAGGGGGGATCGGGATGGGGAATACATGTAAATCCATGGCTGATTCATGTCAATGTATGACAAAAACCACTACAATATTGTAAAGTAATTAGCCTCCAACTAATAAAAATAAATGAAAAAAGAGAAAAGTAAGTTTAAAAATAAAATAATATTTTAAAAGAATAGTATGAAAAAGAAAAAAGACAAAAATATATAGAGAGAGTGGTTGAAAGAATATTTTCCTTTGACCTCAGCTATCCTCACAACACAGTGAGCTGCAGCTGATCTGCCTGCTCAGGAAGTCCTCCAATTTCTAGGATGGTCTCTGCACCTGCTGTAGCCACTGTGGTGTCAATTTAGACTCAGACATGGCCTTACTCCAGCTTGTATTATAGTGACAGTGGTAGTCACTCAGTCGTGTCAGACTCTTTGTGACCCCATGTGACCTCTTTGTGTCAGACTCTTTGTAGCCCACCATGCTACTCTGTCCATCGGATTTCCTAGGCAAGAATACTGGAGTGGGCAGCCATTCCCTTCTCCAGGGGATTTTCCCGACCCAGGGATCAAACCCCAGTCTCTTGCTTTGTAGGCAGATGCTTTACCATCTGAGCTACCAGGGAAGCCTGACCTTAAAGACCTTAAAGTTTCTCTTGATCAAATCTCTCATTGTAAAAAGAAGGAAAATTGGGCTCATAGAGATGACATAACTTACCGAAGATCTCACAGATGATAAAAGGCAAAGCCAGGATTAGATCCTAGGTCTCTCCTACCCAGATCACTGTGTTTTTCATCATACTAGATTATACATACTAGATTATAGAATTGTACCTTATCTTACTGATTCTAAACTACCTCTTTAAGACAATGGTTTTCAAACTTAAAACTATATATGAATCATTGGGGAGGGAGTTTAAAATGCAATTTCTTAATCCTCTTAGCCAGAGGTTCTAGAAACTTAAGACTTGGGGTTTGCTTTGTTTGAGGTTTTGTTGCTTGTTTTCTTGCTTTTTTACTTTCTCTTAACCTGGTGATTTACCCACGTGATTGTGATGTACTTACACAGATCACACTTGGAGAAACTTTATATTAAAGCTTTAAGTAGTGACTATACATAGTTTCATTTTTTCTGTGATTTGTTGTTACTCATTAATAATCTTCATAATGTTAAGAATTTCATTGATCTGTATCAGTCTTGGTCTTTGCAGATATTAAAGCCTACACTTTAAGTTCTTTTCTTGCATTGAAGTCTTATAGCCTTGAATTTTTTAGTTCCTTCATCATAGACTGAGTCAGTTGCTCATCAGTCAATACCTGTCTGAGGTTTGCAGAAAATTAGAAATGATTCAATGTTAGAACAGAACTGGTGCCTAGTGCAGACCCTAAAACCATGTCTTGATGACAATAGATGTAGGGTTCTAAGGAAGAGGAAGGCATCCGAGGTCACATTAAAAGTCTGTCTAAGGCAACACACATACACACACACAACAACAATCCACAAATTAGAGTGGCACTAACTAATAAATCAAATTCTAGGAAAATAATTGGGTCATCTGTTGCTTGTAAGTGGGATAACTACATGTGAAAATATCATTAATGTTGGTGTCTCTGTCTCTCTCTCTTTGGAGCTTTTTCTTTACCACCTCCTTCTTGAATCTAAGAGTGTCAAGAGGCATGGTCCACTGATACCTGCTGACCTCTTCTCAGACACATCGTTTCAGTATATTATACTATGCAGCCAGCTGATGGCTGATCTGACTGATTTGGGCTCAGGAAAAAGATCCCTGTTAAGTTTCCAGTTTAAACTTGTTTTCTAATCAGTTTTACACTAATCTCAGCACTAGGTTTTTACAAATCCAGTAAGTAATACAAACATACTTCACTTTCTCATTTACCATTATTTCTCATATGATTTTTCCGTCAGTGACCTCAAGGTGGGGGAAAGGTATGGCAATTGTTGTGGTGGGGTTTGGATAGTCTTGAGTCTCCATAGCACTCCAAAGCTTAACAGTAGCAGCTAAATAAAGATTGAATATCATTGAACTTCTTTTATTATGAGAGTATTAAGTTGTCCAACGTCTTAGAGTTACATAAGAACTCAGGAGCCAGTGTAGAACCCAACAGTCTTGTGTTCACTGTCTTAAACACTTTGTACAAAGCAATTACACATGCTAAGCAGTCATTTTGAGGTTCCCTAGTCCCACAGTCAGTAGTACTTGTGAGTTTTCTTTTATTATTATTATTTCTTTCACTTACCAGAAACAAAATGTAATCACAACACACAATATTTAGAAAACTGACATTCTCACATTTTATCTTAAGGGCTGGATGGCTTTTTTAAATTAAAAATAACAGTATAATTGCTGATAATAATCATGATAATGTGAAGAATAACAAAAAAGGAACCTACCTGTGCATTATTTCAATTCACAGAAGTATTTTATTCTTTTAAAATTATTTTGAATTAAAGGATAAATGCTTTACAGAATTGTGTTGGTTTCTGCCAAATATAAACATGCATCAAATATAGATATAAATATGTCTCATTTCTCTTGAACCTTCCTCCCCATCCCACCCCTCTAAGCTGTTACAGAGCCCAGGTTTGAGTTCCCTGAATCATACAGCAAATCCCCATTGACTATTTGTTTTACATACGGTAGTGTAAGTTTCTATGCAACTCCCTCCGTACATCCCACCCTCTCCTTCCTCCCCCTGCCCCGTGTGCATAAGTCTGTTCTCTATGTATGTGTCTCCATTGCTGCCCTGCAAATAATTTCATCAGTACCATCTTTCTAGATTCCATATATATGCATTAGTATATGATATTTGTTTTTCTCTTTTTTACTTACTTGATTCTGTAAAATAAGCTCTAGACCACCTCATTATAACTGACTCAAAGGCTTTCCTTTTTATGGCTGAGTAATATTTCATGGTATATATGTGCCAGAGCTTCTTTATCCATTCATCTGTTGATGGACATCTAGGTTGCTTCCATGTTCTAGCTACTTTAAATAGTGCTACAATGAACGTTGGGATTACATGTGTCTTCTTCAACTTTTTATTTGCTCAAGGGATAAGTCTAGGAGTGGGATTTCTGGGTCATATAGTGGTTTTATTCCTAGTTTTTCAAAGGAATCTCCATATTGTCTTCCATTGTGATTGTATCAATTTACATTCCCAACAACATTGCGCACACCCTCTCCAGCATTTATTGTTGGCAGACTTTTTGATGATGGCCATTCTGACCAGCGTGAGGTGATATCTCATTGTAGTTTTGATTTGTATTTTTCTAATAATGAGTGACATTGAGCATCTATTCATGTGTTTGTTAGCCATCTGTATGTTTTCTTTAGAGAAATGTCTGTCTATCTCTTTTTCCCACTTTTTGATTGGGTTGTTTGTTTTTACGGTATTGAGTTGTATGAGCAGCTTGTATATTTTTGAAATTAATCCTTTGACAGTTGTTTCATTTGTTACTATTTTCTCCCATTCTGAGGGTTGTGTTTTCACCTTGTTTATAGTTTCCTTTGCTGTGCAAAAGCCTTATGTTTAATTAGGTCCCACTTGTTTAATTCTGTTTTTATTTCCATTATTTTAGGAGGTGGGTCATAGAAGATCTTGCTTTGATTTATGTCATAGAGTGTTCTGCCTATGTTTTGCTGTAAGGGTCTTATAGTTTTTGGTCTTACATTTAGGTTTTTAATTCATTTTGAGTTTACCTTTGTGTATGGTGTAGGAGGGCTTCCGTGGTGGCTCAGATGGTAAAGAATCCACCTGCAATGCAGGAGACCTGCGTTAGATCCATGGGTTGGGAAGATGCCCTGGAGAAGGAAATGGCTACATACTTCAGTATTCTTGCCTGGAGAATCCCTCTGTACAGAGAAACCTGTCAGGCTACAGTCCATGAGGTCACAAAGAATCAGACACGACTGAGTGACTAAGCACACACAGCATATAGTGTTGGGAAATGTTCTAATTTTATTCTTCTACATATAGCTGTACAGTTTTCCCAGCACCACTTACTGAAGAGGCTATCTTTGTCCCATTGTATATTCTTGTCTCCTTTGTCAAAAATAAGATACCCACTGGTGTATGGATTTGTCTCTGGGCTTTCTATCTTGTTCTATTGGTCTATATTTCTGTTTTTGTGCCAGCACCATTCTGTCTTGATGACTCTAGCTTTGTAGTATAGTCTGAAGTCAGGAAGGTTGATTCCTCCAACTCTATTCTTCTTTCTTAAGATTGCTTTGGCTATTTGGGGTATTTTATGTTTCCATATGAATTGTGACATTTTTTGTTCTAGTTTTGTGAAAAATGTCATTGGTAATTTCATAGGGATCTCATTGAATCTATAGGTTACATTTGGTAGTACAGTCATTTTCACAGCATTGATTCTTCCTACCCAGGAACACTGAATATCTCTCCAACTGTTTATGCTGTCTTTGATTTCTTTCATTAGTGTCTTATAGTTTTCTTTATATAGTTCTTCTCTTTCCTTTGGTAAGCTTATTTCTAAATATTTTCTTATTTTTGTTGCAATGGTGAATGGGATTTATTCCTTAATTTCCCTCTCTGATTTTTAATTGTTAATATATAGGAATGCAAGTGATTTCTGTGTACTGATTTTTTAAATTAGTTTATTTATTTTACTTGGAGGCTAATTGCTTTAAATATTGTGGTGACTTTTGTCACATTGACATGAATCAGCTATGGGTGAACATGTGTCCCTCATCCTGAACCCCTTCCCACCTTGTTCTCCATTGCATAGCCCTGGGTTGTCCTAGTGAACTGGCTTTGAGTGCCCTGATTCATGCATTGAACTTGGATGGATCATCTATTACACATGTGGTAATAACTGCTTTATTGACTATTCCAAAGCCTTTGAGTGTGTGGATCACAGTAAACTGTGGAAAACTCTGGAAGAGATGGACATCCCAGACCACCTGACCTGCCTCTTGAGAAACCTATATGCAGGTCAGGAAGCAACAGTTAGAACTGGACATGGAACAACAGACTGGTTCCAAATAGGAAAAGGAGTACGTCAAGGCTTTATATTGTCACCCTACTTATTTAACTTATATTCCAGCACAAGCTGGAATCAAGATTGCTAGGAGAAATATCAATAACCTCAGATATGCAGATGACACCACTCTATGGCAGAAAGTGAAGAGGAACTAAAAAGCCTCTTGATTAAAGTGAAAGAAGAAAGTGAAAAAGTTGGCTTAAAGCTCAACATTCAGAAAACTAAGATCATGGCATCTGGTCCCATCACCTCATGGGAAATAGATGGGGAGACAGCGGAAGCAGTGTCAGACTTTATTTTGGGACCTCCAAAATCACTGTGGATGTTGACTGCAGCCATGAAATTAAAAGACGCTTACTCCTTGGAAGGAAAGTTATGACCAACCTAGATAGCATATTAAAAAGCAGAGACATTAGTTTGCCAACAAAGGTCTTTCTAGTCAAGGCTATGGTTTTTCTAGTGGTCATGTATGGATGTGAGAGTTGAACTGTGAAGAAAGCTGAGCGCCAAAATATTGATGCTTTTGAACTGCGGTGTTGGAGAAGACTCTTGAGAGTCCCTTGGACTGCAAGGAGATCCAACCAGACCATCCTAAAGGAGATCAGTCTTGGGTGTTCATTGGAAGTACTGATGCTGAAGCTGATACTCCAGTAATTTGGCCACCTCATGCGAAGAGTTGACTCACTGGAAAAGACCCTGATGCTGAGAGGGATTGGGGGCAGGAGGAGAAGGGGACAACAGAGGATGAGATGGCTGGATGGCATCACTGACTCGATGGACATGAGTTTGAGTAAACTCTGGGAGTTGGTGATGGACAGGGAGTCCTGGTGTGCTGCAATTCATGGGGTCGCAAAGAGTCAGACACGACTGAGTGACTGAACTGAACTGATGACACTTCTATTTCCAGTTTTCTAAGAAATCTCCACACTATTCTCCATAGTGGCTGTAGTAATTTGCATTCCCACCAACAGTGTAAGACTGTTCCCTTTTCTCCACACCCTCTCCAGCATTTGTAGTTTGTAAGCTTTTGGATAGCAGCCTTTCTGAATGGCATGAGATGGTGCCTCATTGTGGTTTTGATTTCATTTCTCTGATAATGAGTGATGTTGACCACCTTTTAATGTGTTTTTACCATCTGTATGCCTTCTTTGGAGAAATGTGTGTTTAGTTCTTCAGCCCATTGTTTGGTCGGGTAGTTTCTTTTTCTGGTGTTGAGCTGCATATGCTGCCTGTATATTTTTAAGGTTAATTCTTTGTCAGTTGCTTCCTTTGCTATTATTTTCTCCCATTCTGAAGGCTGTCTTTTCACCTTGCTTATAGTTTCCGTTGGTTTGCAAAAGCTTTTTAGTTTAATTAAGTCCCATTTGTTTATTTTTGCTCTTATTTCCATTACTCTGGGAGCTGGGTCATAAAGGACCATGCTGTGATTTATGTCAGAGAGTGTTTTGCCTATGTTTTCCTCTAGGAGTTTTATAGTTTCTGGTCTTACATTTAGATCTTTAATCCATTTTGAGATTGTTCTTGTGTATGATGTTAGAAAGTGTTCTAGTCTCATTCTTTTCCAAGAGGTGGACCAGTTTATCTAGCACCACTTGTTAAAGAGATTGTATTTTCTCCATTGTATATTCTTGTCTCCTTTGTCAAAGATAAGCTGTCCATAGGTGTGTGGGTTTATCTCTGGGCTTTCTATTTCGTTCCACTGATCTATATTTTGAGTTTATTTTTGTGTATTGATTTTATATCCTGCAACTTTTAAAAAATCATTGATGGGCTCTAATAATTTTCTCATAGTATCTTTAGGGCTTATCTATGTCTCATGTTATCTGGAAACAGTTAGAGTTTTACTTATTCTTTTCTCATCTGGATTGCTTTTATTTATTTATTTTTTCTCTGATTGCTGTAGCCTGGGCTTCCAAACTATGTTCAATAATAGTGGTGAGAGTTGACACACTTGACTTGTTCCTGATCTTAGAGAGAATGCTTTCAGTTTTTCACCAATGACAATAACGTTTGCTGCGAGTGTATCATATATGGCCTTTACTATGTTGAAGTAGGTTCCTTCTATGTCCATTTTCTGAAGAGTTTTTTAATCATAAATGGGTGCTGAAATTTGTCAAAAGCTTTTTCTGCATCTATTGAGATTATCATATGGTTTTTATCTTTCAATTTGTTAATATGGTGTATCACATTAATTGTTTTGTGTATATTGAAGAATCCTTGCATCTGTGGGTTAAACCTGGCTTGATCATGGTGTATGATCTTTTTAATGTGCTGAATTCTTTTTGCTAGAATTTTGTTGAGGATTTTTGCATCTATGTTCATCAGTGATATTGGCCTGTATTTTTTTTTTTTTTTCTGTGTGTTGTCTTTGTCTGGTTTTAGTATCATGGTGATGATTGCCTTGTAGAATGAGTTTGGAAGTATTTCTTCCTCTGCCACTTTTAAAAGTTTCAGAATTATAGACATTAGCTCTTCTCTAAATGTTTGATAGAATTCTTCTGTGAGGCCATCTTGTCCTGGGCTTTTGTTTTGGGGGAGATTTTTTTATCACAGTTTCGATTTCAGTGTTTTTCATTGGATTGTTCCTAATTTCTATTTCTTTCTGGTTCAGTCCTGGAAGATTGAACTTTTCTAAGAATCTGTCTATTTCTTCCAGGTTGTCCATTTTATTGCCATATAGTTACCCATGATAGTCTCTTATAATCCTTTGTATTTCTGCATTGTCTGTTGTAACCTCTCCTTTTTCAGGGCTGGAAGTTTTTAGTCTTTTACAAATATATAATAAAAATTGTAGTGATCATATATATAATGTTAATAATGAATACAGTATTGAAAGGTTGTTGCTGAATGATAAGACACCAGGATTCTTGGCCTCCGGAGGAGATGAATTCAATCTGGGGCCAGAGACGAGGCTGGGTCACTCAGAGCTTTTGTGTAATAAAGTTTTATTAAAGTATAAAGGAGATAGAGAAAGCTTCTGACATAGGCATCAGAAGGGGGCAGAAAGAGCACCCCTCTGCTAGTCTTCAGCTGGATGTTATATAGTCACTAGCAGTCTGGCAATGAAAAGAAAGGGATGTCTTAAAACTCAGAATGGCACCAGGCCCCTCATCCATAAATTGCATTTTGTGATAATCCTGGCACCAGATGATTTATCTCAGGCCATAAAACGATTGACTTGAATCTTGTAGAAGGGCAGATTACCATACAAATAGTTTCGTTTACATAGATTAGAGGAACAATATCTGAGTATAACATACTGGTTTGTCAAGTAGGTTCTGAGCCATTTGGCAGAACCAACTTGAAGACAAAGTCTGGGGCAAATGCATAGCACATTAACATAGCTTAAGACAAACATTTCCATGAGAAAAATGTATTGGTTAATTTAAGGTTTGAGAATAGTTAGCTTCAGGTGAAACCAGGTGTCATGGCAACACAGTATTTTAAGAGAAACCTCCTTTTAAATTTGTATAGAGAAGGAAAAAATATCGCTAGTTTGTTTCCTCCTGCCACTTAAGAGAGATAAAAATGTCTGACACTTGCAGCCTATTTCCTCCATTTGGAGACCCCTGGCCTTCCTGCCTGTTACCCTCTCAGTATTCTATATACAATAATCACTCCAAAATGCTTGTTGATAATTATATCTCATTCCAAAAAGTACTAACCCTATGGACAAAACCCACTGGGTCAATTTTGGTATAGAGCTTCGAATTAGAAAGACACTTTAAATAAAACCACATCAAATTTTAAGCCAACAAAAAAATCTTTTCACATGTCACTGACATTTATTCCTCCAGATTCTACTTAGATATTTCTAGTGATGGGTAAATCACTCCTTAAGAAGACAGTCTACTCCATTTTGACATCTCTTAAGCCTTAAAATAATTAAATTCAGACTTCTTATAACTTCTACTCATCAACCCAAATTTTGCCCTCTTAATTGACACAGTGCAGTTCATTCTGTATGTAAACCACCCTGTAAATACTTGAAGCCGATAAGTGTGACCTCTCTCTCCATCTAAAGCTCATTTTCATCCCTAGAAAGCATTTTTCCCATGTCAAACAGCCAAAAATGTTTCCAACAATTTCACGGTTGACTTCATAAACAAACTTGAAGTCAATCTAGTCACTCTCCAGGAGAATATCTGAGAGTGCTGCACCTTGAAGGAAATAAAATTTCAGATGCAATATAGTCAGTCAGAAGTAAAGTAGAGCTACCAATGGTGTTGCTCTGGATTTCTATACAGTTAAAGACTGAGTTACCTATTATAAAAGCTAAAATATTGAAACCATGCTAAAGAATTCCTCACATCTTTTGCTTCATTCAAGTTGGCACCCTACTAAATTTGGTGATCTGTACAACTAATAAGAATGTTTAAGAGTGACCAACAGTAGTATTCACATCCCTTAACATCTCTAAATTGCTGAGCAAAGAAATCTACTTCTTGAGTTCTTAAGAACAAGTCTTTAAGAAAAGAACAAATTCTTCTATTTTCAGGAGGCATTAAGTATGTTTTCCTCTATGTCTGTGCTAAAAAACAACTTATTATTGATTACAACTATCCTTTAACTTTCTGCACAGTTTCAGAAAGGTTAATATAAAATATGTCTTCTTATACAGTGTGCAAATTGCCTTTAGAAAGATGGATGTTTTAAGAATATGACTATTTCCCAAAAAGGAATAAATAGAGAAGAGTAAATTTTCAGTGATTTAGTTATATAGACTAAATCACAAGATTAAGAAGTTACTAATGAAGAAGAAGTTAAACTATAAGTAGTAAATGGTAGTTACTAGGAGAGTATGGTTTATCTGTAAGAGACAGTGATAATACTGGGAGTAGTGATGGTGTATATTACTCTTCAGTTTACACATTGCACCTGTGTTTCCAGATAAGGGATTAAATGGGTGCTAAAATGCAACTTGTGCACCCCATGTTAAGACTTGCAACCTTAGAATGGAAGGCACCTTAACAGGGGCATCATTTTAAAATTTACCTGGGCAGAGGGGGCACTATTTTGTAATGGTGACCTTAAACAAATAGACTGTCAGTTATTTCCCTGGCAAATATTATTTATTTGGGATCAGCAAATAATTGCAATTTGGAGTCTGTAACCATTCTAAGCCACATGCAAGTCCCCATACAGCAAGCCAGGGAGAATGCTTTTAAAGAAGGAAAAGGCTGTGATGAACATTGGGATTCACGTGTCTCTTTCAGATCTGGTTTCCTCAGTGTGTCCATGGCTGATTCATGTCAATGTATGACAAAACCCACTGCAATGTTGTGAAGTAATTAGCCTCCAACTAATAAAAAAAATTAAAATTAAAAAAAAAATAAAGAAAGAAAAGGAATCGGGGATGTCTATATTAAACAAACAGTCCATTGGAGGAACTGAGAATTCACAATATAGGGGCTTTTATTGGATAAGTTGTTATAGTCCCTCACTGGCTGAGCTCTTACCACATAAGAAGAGGGAGATTTCTTCTTCACTTTGGGTGGTGCTGTCATTATGTGGCATGAGAGCTCCCCATCTAGCCTCCCCACTCTAATTTAAATTATGTTTCTGCTTACTGGTTTTTACATTTCCCCCTTTTGATCAGCATCTTTCTCTGAAAGAATCACTGATCAAGAGTCAGGTTTTCCAGTAACAGCAGCTTCTGCCCCTCAATGCCAGGAAAAATCTTTCCTGGATTTAGTGTCCCACGTCAGAGATAAAGTTCACAGATTGGAAAGTTTTTAAAGTCTCATTCATGTAACAAAAAGGGGTAGGAGGGAGAAATGTGTTATAGTCCACACAAAATTTGGCATCTTTATGGTGACCTCCAAGGAGTGGGGGAACACCAGATTGTCTAGGGGGAGGTGAAGTGGCCCAGGTCAGAAATGGAACAAGTCAACAGCATTTGTATAAAAACACTTAATTTGTAACTTCAGGACAACACTTATGCTTTACTCCTTGCCCTTTCTCAGACATTCATATTTAGATTAGTCATTAAACAGAAATGAAAACACAAAACAATGTAGAAACTTATAAGGCTTTGTGGAAGGGTTAGTTAGAGGTTAGAAATCCTTCTCCTTTTATAAGTTAAAGATCAGTGAACACATATTTATAAAACATCTACAATGTGCCAAGTACTGAGACAATTACGAGCAAGACAGGAATCATCTTCATCCTTATGCCTGTTTCAGTTTATTTATTCTAGTGTGAAAGTTTATGGACTAGACCCATGCCTCTATTTAAGTTTGTTTGTTTAAGCATCATCTAAGTGAGTGAATGGTTTTTCCAGTGGTCATGTATGGATGTGAGAGTTGGAGTGTGAAGAAAGCTGAGCACCAAAAAATTGATGCCTTTGAACTATGGTGTTGGAGAAGATTCTTGAGAGTCCCTTGGACTGTAAGGAGATCCAACCAGTCCATCCTAAAGGAGATCAGTCCTGGGTGTTCATTGGAAGGACTGATGCTGAAGCTGAAACTCCAATACTTTGGCCACCTCATGCAAAGGGTTGATTCACTGGAAAAGACCCTGATGCTGGGAGGGATTGGGGGTAGGAGGAGAAGGGAACAACAGAGGATGAGATGACTGGATGGCCTAAACAATTCAATGGACATGAGTTTGAGTAAACTCCGGGAGTTTGTGATGGACAGGGAGTCCTGGCATGCTACGATTCATGGGGTCGCAAAGAGTCGGACACGAGTGAGTGACTGTACTGAACTGAACTGAGTGAAGTCGCTCAGTCATGTCTGACTCTTTGCGACCCCGTGGACTGTAGCCTACCAGGCTCCTCCGTCCATGGGATTCTCCAGGCAAGAATACTGGAGTGGGTTACCATTTCCTTCTTCAAGGGATCTTCCCAACCCAGGGATCGAACCCGGGTCTCCCACATTGGAAGCAGACGCTTTAACCTCTGAGCCACGAGGAAAACTAAAAAAGTCATAATCTCCTCCCCTATAATATCCCTCTCTTAATCACTTCCTAGCTTCTAGACTGATATCCCCACCACACACATACAAATCTTGAGGACTGGAGTAACAGTCACCACCTACTAGGGACAGCTCTGCTTCTCATGCATGTTTTAAACTCAAAGCAAAATAGACTATTTGGAGATTAGAGGAATAAAAAAGACTATCCAGAACCAAATATGGATGACCTTGAGCCTCCTTAACACATTGCTGTAAATGATGAGGTTTTGTGGGGGTTTTGTTTTATTTAGTTTTTATCTTTTATTTTAAATATCTCTCTTCTCCTTAGGGTTCAACAACTTTCTGAAAATTTCTGCAGCTTAACTTTAACCAATTGATTGATCCTTTTGGATTTGCACCCTGAAGAGGAAAAAATTCTTTTTTTTTTAATATATAAAAAGTATTTGGCAGTTTAACAAGGGTATTTATATCCATTACTTCTTTTGATTCTCATAGCAACCACATGAGATAGACAAGAAAGCCTTATTTTTCCTATTTTCAAATGAAGAAACTGGTTCTCATAAAGAATTAAAGTCTTTGCCTCTAGTCACATGACTAATAAATTATAGAAGTGAAAATCAAACCCCAAATTCTCACTCTAAATTATCTGTTTTTTTCTTGATCATCACTATACTGGTTAAAAATAAACAAAAGTCACACTACTATATATTTAAGTCTAAATAGAACAGGTTTTCCTTATTGGAGAATGGTAGGTAAATTAGCCTTTTAATGATCAGATTGCATGGTTCATTCTAACTCTTAGATTCTTGGGCATCCTTAAGAAAGAGAAAGAAAGAAGGATTCAATTCAATGATTAAACAACGGCTCCTCAAGCAAACTGACTTTAAAAGGAATATTTCTCTTCAGTTAATACATTCAGTTACTTGGAATTTAAAGTAAATCAATATGTTGCTAAATATTTAAAAGTTTTTAAATGGTTCCATCTAAATGAAGGGATGGAGCCAAAGCAAAAACAATACCCAGTTGTGGATGTGACTGGTGATAGAAGCAAGGTCTGATGCTGTAAAGAGCAATATTGCATAGGAACCTGGGATGTTAGGTCCATGAATCAAGGCAAATTGGAAGTGGTCAAACAGGAGATGGCAAGAGTGAATGCTGACATTCTAGGAATCAGTGAACTAAAATGGACTGGAATGGGTGAATTTAACTCACATGACCATATTATCTACTACCGTGGACAGGAATCCCTTAGAAGAAATGGAGTAGCCATCATGGTCAACAAAAGAGTCCAAAATGCAGTACCTGGATGCAATCTCAAAAATGACAGAATGATATCTGTTCATTTCCAAGGCAAATCATTCAATATCATGGTAATCCAAGCCTATGCCCCAACTAGTAACACTGAAGAAGCTGAAGCTGAATGGTTCCATGAAGTCATACAAGACCATTTTGAACTAACACCCAAAAAAGATGTCCTTTTCATTGTAGGGGACTGGAATGCAAAAGTAGGAGGTCAAGAAACACCTGGAGTGACAGGCAAATTTTGCCATGGAGTACAGAATGAAGCAGGGCAAAGGTTAATAGAGTTTTGCCAAGAGAACACACTGGTCATAGCCAATACCCTCTTCCAACAACACAAGAGAAGACTTTATACATGGACATCACCAGATGGTCAACACTGAAATCAGATTGATTATATTCTTTGCAGCCAAAGATGGAGACGCTCTATACAGTCAGCAAAACAAGACCGGGAGCTGATTGTGAATCAGATCATGAACACCTTATTGCCAAATTCAGACTTAAATGGAAGAAAGTAGGGAAAACCACTAGACCATTCAGGTACATCCTGAATCAAATCCCTTATGACTATACAGTGGAAGTGAGAAATAGATTTAAAGGACTAGATCTGACAGACAGAGAGCCTGATGAACTATGGATGGAGGTTCGTGACATTGTACGGGAGACAGAGATCAAGACCATCCCCATGGAAAAGAAATGCAAAAAGGCAAAATGGTTGCCTGAGGAGGCCTTACAAATAGCTGTGAAAAGAAGACAAGTGAAAAGCAAAAGAGAAAAGGAAAGATATGCCCATTTGAATGCAGAGTTTGAAAGAATAGCCAGGAGAGATAAGAAAGCCTTCCTCAGCAATCAATGCAAAGAAATAGAGGAAAACAACAGAATGGGAAAGACTAGGGATCTCTTCAAGAAAATTAGAGATATCAAGGGAACATTTGAGGCAAAGATGGGTTCAATAAAGGACCGAAATGGTATGGACCTAACAAAAGCAGAAGATGTTAAGAAGAGGTGGCAAGAATACACAGAAGAACTACACAAAAAAGATCTTCACGAGCCAGATAATGACAATGGTGTGATCACTCACCTAGAGCCAGACATCCTGGAATGTGAAGTCAAATGGGCCTTAGAAAGCATCACTACAAACGAAGCTAGTGGATGTGATGGAATTCCAGTTGAGCTATTTCAAATCCTGAAAGATGACGCTGTCAAAGTGCTGCACTCAATATGCCAGCAAATTTGGAAAACTCAGCAGTTGCCACAGGACTGGAAAAGGTCAGTTTTCATTCCAATCCCTAAGAAAGGCAATCCCAAAGAATGCTCAAACTACCACACAATTGAACTCACCTCACACGCTACTAACGTAATGTTCAAAATTCTCCAAGCCAGGCTTCAGCAATACGTGAACCGTGAACTTCCAAATGTTCAAGCTGGTTTTTGAAAAGTCAGATGAACCAGAGATCAAATTGCCAACATCTGCTGGATCTTTGAAAAAGCAGGGGAGTTCCAGAAAAAACGTCTAGTTCTGTTTTATTGACTACGCCAAAGCCTTTGACTGTGTGAATCACAATAAAAAGTGGAAAATTCTGAAAAAGATGGGAATACCAGACCACCTGACCCACCTCTTGAGAAACCTGTATGCAGGTCAGGAAACTGGACATGGAACAACAGACTGGTTCCAAATAGGAAAAGGAGTACGTCAAGGCTTTATATTGTCACCCTACTTATTTAACTTATATGCAGAGTACATCATGAGTAACGCTGGGCTGGAAGAAGCACAAGCTGGAATCAAGATTGCTGGGAGAAATATCAATAACCTCAGATATGCAGATGACACCACCCTTATGGCAGAAAGTGAAGAGGAACTAAAAAGCCTCTTGATGAAAGTGAAAGAGAGTGAAAAAATGGGCTTAAAGCTTAACATTCAGAAAATGAAAATCATAGCGTCTGGTCCCATCACCTCATGGGAAATAGATGGGGAGAAAGTGGAAGCAGGGTCAGACTTTATTTTTGGGGTCTCCAAAATCACTGCAGATGTTGGCTGCAGCCATGAAATTAAAAGACGCTTACTCCTTGGAAGGAAAGTTATGACCAACCTAGACAGCATATTAAAAAGCAGAGACATTAGTTTACCAACAAAGTTCCATCTAGTCAAGGCTATGGTTTTTCCAGTGGTCATGTATGGATGTGAGAGTTGGACTGTGAAGAAAGCTGAGTGCTGAAAAATTGATGCTTTTGAACTGTCATGTTGGAGAAGACTCTTGAGGGTGCTTTGGACTGCAAGGAGATCCAACCAGTCCATCCTAAAGGAGATCAGTCCTGGGTGTTCATTGGAAGGACCGATGTTGAAGCTGAAGCTCCAGTACTTTGGCCACCTCACGCGAAGAGTTGACTCATTAGAAAAAACCCTGATGTTGGGAGGGATTGGGGACAGGAGGAGAAGGGGACGACAGAGGATGAGATGGTTGGATGGCATCACTGACTCGATGGACTTGGGTTTGAGTGAACTCCGGGAGTTGGTGATGGACAGGGAGGCCTGGCGTGCTGTGATTCACTGGGTCAGAAAGAGTCGGACACTACTGAACTGAACTGATATGTTAATACATTTTTTTTTCTCTACTCCTTCTAGATTTTGCATGTAAATGTCCTAAAAATAAATATGTGACCTTGTTGAAAGAAAACACAGAACTCTTAGTACCTGACATGGTATGTGAATATGTACCTACTCTTTAAATGCTTGTTTTATAGATAGATTCAGAGATTTATGAATGAATGGATGGGTAAAGATGAGAGACATCAAGCTCTCAGTTCTACATAAGAGTGTGTGTACAAAGAGGAGACTATTTTAAGCAACAGATTTGGCTTGCCTTCTCATTTATTTAAATTTTCAGTGGTAGTAAAATAAAGCAGCAACTCCCATTCTCAAATGTTTTGCAGATGGATGTATGTGTGTGTATCTGCATATGTGTGTGGACATGAAGTGGAACTAAAATGAAGAGATAAAAATGTCCCATTATTGAGCTCTGCTTTAAAAAAAAAAAGGAGGACCATTATGATGTTCACATATATTCCTATAAAAAGGCATTGGTACTACCCATGAAATTAGCCAACCAGCTGATACTGAATGTAGTCACTTTCTACTTAAATCTTTCTTCCGATTATTAGCCTTTTGGAAGCATTTGCTCAAGCTCTCATTTACATTTTCTTAACTAGAGTTTGATACTATTTTATTTGTGCTGCTTTTCTGATGGCTGACGGTAAAGAACCTGCCTGCAACATGGAAGACCTGAGTTCGATCCCTGGGTCGGGAAGATTCCCTAGAGAAGGAAATGACAACTCACCTCAGGATTCTTGCCTGGAGAACTCCATGAACAGAGGCTACAGTCCATGGAGTCATGACTGAGCTATTAACACTTTCACTTTCACAAACATGATAAAATATGAATATCTGATCAAAGATTTGAAGGTCACACAACAAAAAGAAATGTCTTATTTTCACTGTTCCCTGTTTTATAAGGAAAGCTGAGCACAGAAGAATTGATGGTTTTGAACTGTGGTGTTGGAGAAGACTCTTGAGAGTCCCTTGACTGCAAGGAGATCCAACCAGTCCGTCTTAAAGGAAATCAGTCCTGGGTGTTCATTGGAAGGTCTGATGTTGAAGCCGAAACTCCAGTATTTTGGCCACCTCATGTGAAGAGCTGACACATTTGAAAAGATCCTGATGTTGGGAAAGATTGAAGACAGGAGGAGAAGGGGACGACAGAGGATAAGATAGTTAGATGGCATCACCAACTCAATGGACATGAGTTTGAGTAAACTCTGGGAGTTGGTGATCGACAGGGAAGCCTGGTGTGCTGCAGTTCATGAGGTCACAAAGAGTCGGACATGACTGAGTGACTGAACTGAACTGTTTTATCTGAGATTTTCCATTGCTGGCAAAAAAGAAAAGCAAAAACAAAAAACAAAGATTCTCCAAACATGTCAAAATTGTTTTCTACAGGATCAGAAAAGATTTTTGAATAAAACCAAACTCTAGGACCCTATGTTTTGTTATAACTGATTTTAAACTAAAATAGCAATGACCACAGCATTTAAAGGTCAGGAAATAATGGGTTCAGACTGACTTCTATGTCATCGAGTCTAACTCCTTGCATCCCAGAAATGTTGTACAAAATTCCCCTTTCTTCAGACAAATACTGTTTGGCTGAATTATTCTGCTATTCGAAGTCCT
The DNA here is from genome assembly GCF_019320065.1 of Cervus canadensis. Classification (NCBI taxonomy): domain Eukaryota; kingdom Metazoa; phylum Chordata; class Mammalia; order Artiodactyla; family Cervidae; genus Cervus; species Cervus canadensis. The sequence continues at coordinate 75,199,772 of NC_057419.1, forward strand.
CCCCAGTATGTTCTCAACCATTTTCTCTTCTTCTGTATCCTAAGCTCCAGTTATATTCAACTATCTGGACTTTCCAAGTGTACCTAAGATTTCTTACCTTTTATGCTTTGCTCACAAGACTACTTTTGTTTAAAATATTTTCACTTCATCTCCACTAGCCCACGTTCTGCCCATATCTCAAGATCCAGGTCAAATGCCAACTCCGTGAAATCTTGTAGAGTCGTGCAGAAACTTGTTTATAACTCTATCAACTTTCTGTTCACACTCTGCTTTCTAAGTTAGATGTCTGCTCATTGTCTTTTCACCTTTGCATCCTCTGGTGTCTTGCTCATAGTAGGAACTCAGTAAATATTTCTTGAATACCAATTTAAGTACTGCATTTTTCCTAGATATAGCCAATTGCTAATTCAAAAAACATTTCCTGGGGATACAGCATTGAACATCACAGACATCTCTGTCTTTTGAAAGCTTTCATTCTAGTGAAAGAGATACAAAATAATCAATATATTATTTAGGGAGTGATAAAGTGCTAAAAAGAATGTTGGAAACTCCTTGACAGTGGAGAAGGTATCAGATTCAGCTTTATTTCACTACAGTGCCAATAGATATGATTGTTAGTATTTTCATTTCATAGATAAGGCCCAGAAAGATTGTTATTCAATGTAAAAAAATGATTCCCTTTGGGTCTTTCATTCATTTATTCATTCAAGAAATATTTGTTGACAGCCTACTTTGTGAGGGAGATATAATGCTGAATAATACATGTGCCTAAGGAGCCTTAGTTAAAGAAGGGAAAGGGGTAGAATTAACTATAACCAAAAATAACATGACCTCAGTATCCTAAGAAAGGTATCAATGAAGCATTCTGGCAGTTCAGAGGAGGGGGCGTTTGCCTTTGAGGAAAATAAAAGCTTTAGGAAATAGTTGGGCATTTAAGCTGGGTCTGAATTTCCCCTCATTTATAATGTGAGGACATAATCTCAGATGAGTTCCCACCGAGAGAACTAGTTCTGCCATTTATGTCTAGCATATTACATGAGGCATGACTATAAAGTGGTAGGACTGATTTCCTCATGTGGATCATAAACTGACTTTGCTGGAAGCTCCAAAACAGAAATTCTTGCATTGGTTAGAGCAATGGCAGCATCATTAGAATAAATATATAACTCTCAGAGTTATTACTTTGGAGGAACCACCACTTATTTGACTGTATGGTTTCAATAATTTATAATAATTTGACACCTTATTTTCAGATAAGGATTATTTCGGTTTAACAAGGGTGTTGTCCCTATGTGGTTGAATTATATACAAGGATTTGAGAGGGCACACAGTGATAGAATCCTAGGACTGTAACGTAATCTTCTATATCCCATTACCTTAAGGAAAAAGATAGAGGGAACTCAGGTGAATCGCTATGACATAGACCATTCAAGACTCTTGAGAACTTCCTGAGTAAAATAAGCCTCCTGTGTTCCTACATACAGGAGACCAATATAATGACATTTAGAGTGAGACCACATAACTCTTAGTGTAAGAATACAAGAAATTTGAATGAGCTACATCTCCTTCTTAGATTGCAGTAATTTACAGAATTAAAATAGTTTTACACATATTATGGGACTAAGCCAAAATATTACAATTAAGTCATGTTTTGAAGATTGAAATACAGAGTCTTAGAAATGTACACAAAGATGTGAACATTTTTTTTTTTTACTTAAGTAAGGTTGATTTACAACATTATAATAGCTTCAGGTATACACTAAATAATTCAGTTATTTTTTCAGATAATTTTCCATTATAGATTATTATAAAAAATTGAATATTGTTACCTGTGACACACAGTAAATACTTGTACTTATCTATTTTATGTTTAGTAGTTTGTATCTCTCGATCCCATACCACTAATCTACCAATCCACCTATCCTTTTTCTCTTTGGTAGTAATGTTTGTTTTCTATACCTGTGAGTCTGTTTAACTACTGTATAGAGGTTCATTTGTTTTATTTTTTAGATTCTGCATATAAGTGCTGTCATATAACATTTGTATTTTTCTGATTTACTTCACTAAGTTTAATAATCTCTAGGTCAATTCATGTTGTTGCAACTGGCAATGTTTCATGTTTTTATGGCTAATATTTCTTTCATATATATATATATAGCATCACCTTTCTTTGGGATTGGAATGAAAATTGACCTTTTCCAGTCCTGTGGCCATTGCTAAGTTTTCCAAATTTGCTGACATATTGAGTGCAGCAGTTTCACAGCATCATCTTTTAGGATTTGAAGTAGCTCAGCTGGAATTCCATCACATATGCTAGTTTTGTTCATAGCGATGCTTCTTAAGGCCCACTTGACTTTGCAGTCGAGGATGTCTGGCTCTAAGTGAGTTATCACACCATCGTGGTTGTCTAGGCCATTAAGATCTTTTTTGTATAGCTCTTCTGTGTATTGTTGCCACATCTTCTTATATCTTCTGCTTCTGTTGGGTGTGTATTGTTTCTGTCCTTTATTGTGCCCATCTTTGCATGAAATGTTCCCTGGGGTATCTCTAATTCTCTTTAAGTGATCTCTAGTCTTTCACATTTTATTCTCTATTTCTTTGCACTGATCACTTAGGCTTTCTTGTCTCTCCTTACTATTCTTTGAAACTCTGCATTCAGATGGATGTATCTTTCCTTTCCTCCTTCTCCTTTCACTTCTCTTCTTTTCTCAGCTATCTGTAAGACCTCCTCAGACAACCATTTTAACTTTTTGCATTTCTTTTTCTTGGATACAGTTTTGGTCACTGCTTCCTGTACAATGTTGTGAACCTCCATCCATAGTTTTACAGGGACTCTATCTATCAGATCTAATCACTTGTATCACTTTCACTGTATAATCATAAGGGATTTGATTTAGGTAATACCTGAATAGTCTAGTGCTTTCCCCTACTTTCTTCAGTTTAAGTCTGAATTTGGCAATAGGGAGTTCATGGTGTGAACCACAGTCAGCTCCTGGTGTTGTTTTTGCTGACTGTATATCATTTTTCCATCTTCTGATGTTAAGAATATAATCAATCTGATTTTGGTATTGACCATCTGGTGATGTCCATGTGTCGAGTCATCTCTTGTGTTGTTGAAAGAGGGTGTTTGCTATAACCAGTAAATTCTCTTTGAAAAAGTCTGTTATCATTTGTGATGCTTCATTTTCTTAATTAATTAATTTTTTATTGGAGGATAATTGCTTTACAGAATTTTGCTGCTTTCTGTCAAAACTCAACATGAATCAGCCATAGATATACATATATCCCCTCCCTTCTGAATCTCCCTCCCATCTCCCTCCGAATCCCACCCCTCTAGGTTGATACAGAGCCCCTGTTTGAATTTCCTGAGCCTTACAGCAAATATCCAATGGCTATCTATTGTACATATGGTAATGTAAGTTTCCATGTTACTCTTTCCTTATATCTCACCAGCTCTTCCCCTCTCCGCATGTCCATAAGTATATTCTCTATGCCTGTTTCTCCAATGTTGCCCTATAAATAAATTCTTCAGTACCACTTTTCTAGATTCTGTATATATGTGTTAGAATACAGTATTTATCTTTCTCTTTCTGACTCACTTCACTCTGGATAATAGGTTCTAGGTTCATCCACCTCATTAGAACTGACTCAAATGCATTCCTTTTTATGGCTGAGTAACAGTTGCACTCAACTCACATGCTAGTAAAGTAATGCTCAAAATTCTCCAAGCCAGGCGTCAGCAATGTGTGAACCATGAACTTCCAGATGTTCAAGCTGGTTTTAGAAAAGGCAGAGGAACCAAAGATCAAATTGCCAACATCCGCTGGATCATCGACAAAGCAAGAGACTTCCAGAAAAACATCTATTTCTGCTTTATTGACCATGCCAAAGCATTTGACTGTGTGGATCACAATAAACTGTGGAAAATTCTGAAAGAGATGGGAATACCATACCACCTGACCCACCTCTTGAGAAACCTATATGCAGGTCAGGAAGCAACAGTTAGAACTGGACATCGAACAACAGACTGGTTCCAAATAGGAAAAGGAATATGTCAAGGCTTTATATTGTCACCCTGCTTATTTAACTTATATGCAGAGTACATCATGAAAAATGCTGGGCTGGAAGAAGCACAAGCTGGAATCAAGATTGCTGGGAGAAATATCAATAACCTTAGATATGCAGATGACACCACCCTTATGGGAGAAAGTGAAGAGGAACTAAAAAGCCTCTTGATGAAAGTGAAAAAGGAGAGGGAAAAAGTTGGCTTAAAGCTCAACATTCAGAAAACTAAGATCATGGCATCTGGTTCCATCCCCTCATGGGAAGTAGATGGAGACTTCATATTTTTGGGCTCCAAAATCACTGCAGATGGTGATTGCAGCCTTGAAATTAAAAGATGCTTACTCCTTGGAAGGAAAGTTATGACCAACCTAGATAGCATATTAAAAAGCAGGGACATTAGTTTGCCAACAAAGGTCTGTCTAGTCAAGGCTATGGTTTTACCAGTGGTCATGTATGGATGTGAGAGCTAGACTGTGAAGAAAGCTGAGCACCGAAGGATTGATGCTTTTGAACTGTGGTGTTGGAGAAGTCTCTTCAGAGTGCCTTGTACTGCAAGGAGATCCAACCAGTCCATCCTAAAGGAGATCAGTCCTGAGTGTTCATTGGAAGGACTGGTGCTGAAGCTGAAACTCCAATACTTTGGCCACCTCATGTGAAGAGTTGACTCATTGGAAAAGACCCTGATGCTGGGAGGGATTGGAGGCAGGAGGGGAAGGGGACGACAGAGGATGAGATGGCTGGATGGCATCACTGACTTGATGGACATGAGTTTGAGTAAACTCGTGAGTTGGTGATGGACAGGGAGGCCTGGTGTGCTGTGATTCACGTGGTCGCAAAGAGTCGGACATGACTGAGTAACTGAACTGAATTGACTGAATATTCCTTTGTGTATATGTACCACACTTCTTTATCCATTCATCTCTCTGTGAGCATCTAGGTTGCTTCCATGTTTTAGCTATTGTAAATATTGCTGCAATGAACAATGTGTCTCTTTCAATTTTGGTTTCAATTTTGGTTTTCTCAGGATATATGCCTAAGATTGCTGGGTCATATGGTTGTTTCATTCCTAGTGTTTTAAGGAATCTCCATACTGTCTCCCATAGTGGATGTATCAATTTACATTCCCACCAACAGTGCAAGAGTGTTCCCTTTTTGCCACACCCTTTCCAGGATTCATTGTGTGTAGACATTTTGATGAGGGCCATTCTGATCAGAGTGAGGTGATACTTCATTGTAGTTTTGATTTACATTTCTCTAATAATGAGCAATGTTGAGCATCTTTTCATGTGGTTTGTTAGCCGTCTGCATGTCTTCTTTGGAGAAATGTGTGTTTAGCTCTTTTTCCCATTTTTTGATTGAGTTTATTTTTATGGCATTGAGTTGTACGGGTTTCTTGTATATTTTAGAAATTAATCCTTCAACAGTTGTTTCATTTGCTATTATTTTCTCCCATTCTGAGGGTTGTATTTTCACCTTGCTTATAGTTTCCTTTGCTGTGCAAAATCTTTTAAGTTTAATCAGGTCACACATGTTTACTTTTGATTTTATTTCCATTACTGTAGGAGGTGGGTCATAGAAGATCTTGCTTTGATTTATGTCATTGAGTGGTCTGCCTATGTTTTCCTCTAAGAGTTTTATAGTTTCTGGTCTTACATTGAAGTCTTTAATTCATTTTGAGCTTATCTTTGTGTGTGGCGTAAGAAGTGTTCTAGTTTCATTCTTTTACATGTAGCTGTCCAGTTTTCCCAGCACCATTTATGAAGAGGCTGTCTTTGCCCCATTGTATATTCTTGCCTCCTTTGTCAAAAATAAGGACCCGTAGGTGCATGGGTTTATTTCTGGGCTTTCTGTCTTGTTCCATTGGTCTATATTTCTGTTTCTGTGCCAGTACCATACTGTCTTGATGACTGTAGCTTTGTAGTATAACCTGAAGTCAGGAAGGTTGATTCCTCCAGCTCCATTCTTCTTTCCCAACACTACTTTGGCTATTCGGGGTCTTTTGTGTTTCTATATGAATTGTGAAATTTTTTGTTCTAGTTCTGTAAAAAAAAATGCCATTTGTAATTTGATAGGGATTACATTAAATCTGGAGATTGCATTTGGTAGCATAGTCATTTTCACAATACTGATTCTTCCTCCCAGGAACATGAATTATTTCTCCATCTGTTTATGTCATCTTTGATTTCTTTTGATAGTGTCTTATCATTTTCTGTGCACAGTTCCTTTCACTCCTTAGGTAAGTTTATTCCTAGATATTTAATTATTTTTGTTGCAATGGTAAATGGGTTGATTCCTTAATCATGCTTTCTGATTTTTCATTGTTAGTGTATAGAAATGCAAGTGATTTCTATATATTGATTTTGTAACTTGCAACTTTGCTAAATTCACTGATCAGCTCTAGTAATTTTCTGACACTATCTCTAGGGATTTCTATGTACAGTATCATGTCATCTACAAACAGTGAGAGCTTTATTTATTTTCTGATCTGGATTCCTTTATTTCTATTTATTTTTTTATTGTTGAAGTTAGGACTTCCAGAACTATGTTGAATAATAGTGGCAATAGTGGACACCCTTGTCTTGTTCCTGATCTTAGGGGGAATGCTTTCCATTTTTCACCATTGTGAATAATGTTTGCTATAGGCTTATTATACATGGCCTTTACTATGTTGAGGTACGTTCCTTCTACACCCATTTTTTTAATAGTTTTAATCATAAATAGGTGTTGAATTTTGTCAAAGGCTTTTTCTGCATCTATTGAGATGATCATATGGTTTTTATTTTCAAGTTAATATGGTGTATCACATTGATTGATTTCCATATATTAAAGAATCCTTGCATCCCTAGAATAAACCCAACTTGATCATGGTATACAAGCTTTTTGATGTGTTGCTGAATTCTGTTTGCTAAAATTTTCTTGAGAATTTTTCCATCTATTCATCAGTGATATTGGCCTGTAGTCTTCTTTTTTGTGTTGTCTTTGTCTGGTTTTGGTATCAGGGTGATGGTGGCCTTGTAGAATGAGTTTGGAAGTGTTCCTTCCTCTGCAATTTTTTGAAAGAGTTTTAGAAGGATAGGCATTAGCTTTTCTCTAAATGTTTGATAGAATTCTCCTGTGAAGCTATCTGGTCCTGGGCTCTGTTTTTGGGGAGATTTTTGATTACAGCTTCAATTTCAGTGCTTGTAATTGGGTTGTTCATAATTTCTCTTTCTTCCTGGTTCAGTCTTGGAAGAATGAACTTTTATAAGAATCTTTCCATTTCTTCCAGGTTATATATTTTATTGCCATATAGTTGTTCATAATCCTTTGTATTTCTGCATTGTCTGTTGAAACCTTTCTTTTTTCATTTCCAAATTTCTTAATTTGATTCTTTCTTTTTTTCTAGATGAGTCTGGCTAAGGGTTTGTCAATTTTGTTTATCTTCTCAAAGAACCAGCTTTTAGTTTTATTAATCTTTACTATTGTTTCTTTCATTTCTTCTTCATTTATTTTTGATTGGATCTTTATGATTACTTCCCTTCTACTGATTTTGGGTTTTTTTCCTTACTTCTTTCTTCCTGTTAGAACTGTTTTTGTTGCATCCCATAGATTTTGAGTTGGCATGTTTTCATTGTCATTTGTTTCTAGAATTTTTTTTTATTTCCCTTTTGATTTCTTCAGTAATTTGTTGGTTATTTAGAAACGTGTTTAATCTCCATGTGTTTGTTTTTCTTACTGTTTTTTTTTTCTTATATTTGATATCTAGTCTCATAGCATTGTGGTCAGAGAAGATGATTAATATGATTTCAATTTTCTTAAATTTAATTTGTGACCCAAGATGTGGTCTATCCTGGAGAATATTCCATTACACTTGAGAAGAAGGTATATTCTTCTGCATTTGGATGGCATGTCCTGAAGATATCAATGAGCTCCATCTCATCTAATGTATCATTTAAGACTTGTTTCCTTATGAATTTTCTGTTTTGATGATCTGTCCATTGGTGTGAATGAGATGTTAAAGTCTCCTACTATTATTGTGTTTCCTCCTTTTATTTCTGTTAATGTTTGTCTTATGTATTGAGGTGCTCCCACATTGGGTGCATAGATATTTACAATTGTTGTGTCTTCCTCTTTGATTCATCCCTGGATCATTATGTAGTAGCCTTCCTTATCTCTTGTAATATTATTTATTTTAAGGTCTATTTTGTCTTATATGAGAATTGCTACTGCAGCTTTCTTTTGCTTCCTATTGGCATGGAATATAGTTTTCCATCCTTTAACTTTCAGTCTATATGTGTCTTGATGTCTGAAGCAGGCTTCTTGTAAACAGCATATATATGGGTCTTGTTTTTGTATCCATTCAGCCAGTCTGTGTCTTTTGGTTGGAGTGTTTAATCCATTTACATTTAAAGTAATTATTGATGTGTATGTTCCTATTGCCATTTTCTAATTGTTTGGGGTTGATTTTGTAGATCTTCGTCCTTCTCTTGTATTTCTTGAGTATATAAGTCCCTTTAACATTTATTGTAAAGCTGGTTTGGTGGTACTGAATTCTCTTAACTTTTGCTTGTCTGAAAAGCTTTTTATTTCTCCATTAATTTTGAATGAGATCCTTGCCGAGTACAGTAGTCTTGGTTGTAGATTTTTCCCTTTCCGTATTTTAAATATATCCTGCCATTTCCTTCTGGCCTGCAGAGTTTCTGCTAAAAGATCAGCTGTTAAGCTACGGGGTTTCCCTTGTATGTTACTTGTTGCTTCTCCCTTGCTGCTTTTAATATTCTTTATTTGTGTTTAGTCTTTGTTAGCTTGATTGGTATGTGTCTTAGCATGTTTCTCCTTGGGTTTATCCTGTATAAGACTTTTTGTGCATCTTGAACTTGATTGGCTATTTCTTATCCCATGTTGGGGAAACTTTCAACTATAATCTCTTCAAAAAATTTCTCATACCGTTTCTTTTTCTATTCTTCTTCTGTGACCCCTATAATTTGAATGTTGGTGCGTTTGATATGGTCCCAGAGGTCCCTGAGACTGTCCTCAGCTCTTTTCATTCTTTTTACTTTATTCTGCTCTTCAGAAGTTATTTCCACCATTTTATCTTCCAGCTCACTGATTTGTCCTTCTGCTTCAGATATTCTGCTATTGATTCCTTCTAGAGTATTTTTAATTTCAGTAATTGTGTTGTTTGTCTCTGTATGCTTATTCTTTAATTCTTCTAGGCCTTTGTTAATTGATTCTTGCATTTTCTCCATTTTGTTTATAAGGGTTTTATCATCTTTACTATCATTATTCTGAATATTTTTTCGTGTAATTTTCCTATTTCTTCTTCATTTATTTGGACTTCTGTGTTTCTAGTTTATTCCTTCATTTGTGCAGTATTTATCTGCCTTTCCTTTTTTTTAAGTTATTGTCTTTGAGGTCTCCTTTTCCCATGCTTCAAGGAAAGTTGAATTCTTTCTTCCTTTTGGTTTCTGCCTTCCTAACATTGGTCCAGTGGTTTGTGTCAACTTGTGTATAGGGTCATATTTGTGCTGAGTTTTTGTTTTTTTGTTAGTTTTTCCTCTGATGGGCAAGGCTGAATGAGGTGGTACTCCTGTCTGCTGATGATTTGGTTTTTAATCTTGTTTTGTTTGTTGTTTAAATGAGGCGTCTTGCACAGGGTGCTACTGGTGGATGTGTGAAGCCGGGTCTTGTATTCAAGTGGTTTCCTTTGTGTGAGTTCTCACTATTTGATACTCCCTAGGGTTAGTTCTTTGGTAGTCCAGGATCTTGAAGTCAGTGCTCCAACTCCAAAGGCTCATGTTGATCTGTCAGGGACGAAGATTCCAAAAGTAGTTTGTTATGTCATTAAGGGAAAGTATAACAAATATCTAAAACCAAGAAACTAAAGATGAACCCCAGACAAATGACAGTTACAAAATCAGGCAAATAATAATTAAAATAATGGAATATACACACATACATATACACCCATGGGCAAAGTGAAAACAGTTCAACAAAAATAAAATACAGTAGGCTGATACAGCAAACAAGGGAAATCAAAAATTATATTTACCAGTTAAGAACAAAACTAACTTAAGCACAAACTGGAAAATAACACTCACTAAAGCAAGGTGCCAAGTGGGGAATAAAGCAATGAAAACAAAACTAACAAGTATGTTGAGAGGAAAGGAAAGAAAGAAAAGAAAGAATAGATGTGCAAAGTTAAATAGAGGTAGATAAAGAAGATTTATATATGTTAAAGGTTAACTGCAAGGAGAAAAGAACAGTAGGAAAAGCAAACAGGGAATAAATGTAGAAAAATGATAATAATAGCTTTAAAAATTTAAAAACTAAAACTAAAAAAAGAGAAAAGAAAAAGAAAGAGGAAAACTCCCCGGAACTGCAAAAGCCCAACATAGAAGCAGAGGTTTATAACATTAATAAAAAATGTGACTGAGGAAAAAGAAAAAGAAAAGCTCAAAAGCTTATTTGTATGTCTTAGTGCCAATAAAATCAACAACTACAACAGAGTGGGGAAAAGGAAAAAAAAAATCCAGAAATATCTGCAGAACAGGTCAAAAAATAGTAATAATAATAAAGGTTTTTCTTGAGTTATTGCTGCCAGAGTCCTTTCCCATTCTGGGAATCACAGTTCACCTAACCTCCCTAGGATGCCCTCCAATGCTGTACTGATCTCTAGGCCTGCTGTGGGGGCTGCTCAGATTCTAATCTGGTCCTACTCCTGTGTGTTCTTACCTCCAATGTCCACAGCTATCAGAGCTAGTGCATTTTCTTTTGTGGGAGCTTCCAGTGGCCTTTTGTATATTCCATAGACACAGAGTCTGCTTAGTTGATCATGTGTATTTACTCTGAAGCTTGTACAGCTGGTTGGAAGGTTTTGGGTCTTCTTCCTTAGCCATACTGCCCCTGGGTTTCAATTGTGGTTTTATTTCCACCTCTACATGTGGGTCATCCACTGGGGTTTAGCTCTTGAGACTACTCTGGAGAGCTTGGGTTTGCCCCTGTGAGGGCCAGGTGTGAAGTGGTGCAACTGCTTGGGTTTCAGGGGTTCTGGCAGCACCAGGTATTCAGGGTGGATGGCAGCTAGGGCAGCAGGAAATACAGTGCTCTAGAAGGGTATAGCAACCAATATTGGCCAATAAGCTCCAGTATTCCTGCCTGGAGAACCCCCCCTCTCTAACAGAGAAGCCTGGAAGGCCACAGTCTACAGGGTCGCAAAGAGTCAGACAGAACTGAAGTGACCCTGTGCGCATAAACAAAAAACTTCTTCTTCTTCTTTTTTTTTTTTTTTTTTGCCTATGGCAGCTCTGCCCCAGTGAGAGTTGAGCGTGAAGGTGGTGCAGCTGCTTGGCTTGCAGGGACCATGGTGTCACCAAGTGTTTAGGGACACAAACTGCCTCCGTGGCATGAGTTATTGCCCTATCAGAGTCTTTTTTCTAGCCTCTTGTAGCTGGCCATCAGAAGGCCTCTTTGGCCAGTCTTTCTCCATAGCTCCGCCCATTCAGGCACTTAGAAGACTCCCTTGTCTGGGGTCCTTCTGTTGTTTGGCACATCAGGCACATAGAGGGGCCCCTCTGACTGGGGTCCTACTCTGTAGATTGGCACATAAGGCACTTAAATGGGCACACCGGGTGTGGTCCTACTCTGTAGTCCAATACGTCAGGTGTTTGATGGACCTACCTCTCTATTGCTCAGCTGTCAATGATGGTGTGTAGAGAGGGAAAGGCTGTGGTGATGGCTCCAACCCCTACACGTTACTCATCAGTATTGCCTTGCTTCTGAGGCTGCCTGGCTTTCCTCCACAGGCATTTCCCACTACAATCTCCTCTCACATCCCCTCAATCCGGCACTCTGCAGTCAACAGCAGCCCTCGCACCAGGATTGCTCCACAATCCCTAAACTCCAGCTCCCAGCCACTGCCCCTTCCATGAGACTCGTGTTCCTGCTCAGCATATGTATGGCTTTTGCAAGGACTGTCTGATTCTCATTCCATTCAGGTTGCCACAGATCAGCTGTTTCACTCTCAGCCTTAAATGTTTTGCCTCTGACTGGAACAATTGCTCCTCTGTGGGGATCGGACCCCTGCTCCAGTTCCTCCACTTGCCAAGTGTAGGTCCAGCCCTACGAATACTCCTGTTTTCTCCCCCTAGTTCCTTGGTCCTACCGAGTTTTACATGTTTCTATATATTCTTTTGCACTGGTCATGTCCTCCTGTCCTCTTTCAACTGGTGTTCTGCATTCACTTCTGTGTCTGAAGGTGTATTCCTGATGTATCCATGGAGAGAGTTGTACTCCATGTCCACCTACTTCTCTATCATGTTCTCTGTGCTGCTTCATTTTGTACACCAAGGCCAAACTTGCCTGTTATTCTAGGTACCTCTTGACACCCTACTTTTGCATTCTAGTCCCCTATGATGTACTCTGCCAAAGAATGCTCAAACTACTGCAAAATTGCACTCATCTCACACGCTAGTAAAGTAATGCTCAAACTTCTCCAAGCCAGGCTTCAACAGTACATGAACTGTGAACTTCCAGATGTTCAAGCTGGTTTTTGAAAAGGCAGAGGAACCAAAGATCAAATTGCCAACATCCACTGGATCATCAACAAAGCAAGAAAGTTCCAGAAAAACATCTATTTCTGCTTTATTGACTATGCCAAAGCCTTTGACTGTGTGGATCAAAATAAACTGTGGAAAACTCTGGAAGAGATGGGAATACCAGACCACCTGACCTGTCTCTTGAGAAACCTGTATGCAGGTCAGGAAGCAACAGTTAGAACTGGACATGGAACAACAGACTGGTTCCAAATAGGAAAAGGAGTATGTCAATGCTGTATATTGTCACCCTGCTTATTTAACTTATATGCAGAGTACATCATGAGAAACTCTGGGCTGGAAGATGCACAAGCTGGAATCAAGATTGCTGGGAGAAACATCAATAACCTCAGATATGCAGATGACACCACCCTTATGGCAGAAAGTGAAAAGGAACTAAAGAGCCTCTTGATGAAAGTGAAAGAGGAGAGTGAAAAAGCTGGCTTAAAACTCAGTCTTCAAAAAACTAAGATCGTGGCATCTGATCCCATCACTTCATGGCAAATAGATGGGGAAATAATGGAAACAGTGTCAGACTTTATTTTCATGGTCTCCAAAATCAATGCAGATGGTGACTGCAGTCACAAAATTAAAAGACGCTTGCTCCTTGAAAGTAAAGCTATGACCAACCCAGATAGCATATTAAAAAGCAGAGACATTATTTTGCTGACAAAGGTCCGTCTAGTCAAAGCTATGGTTTTTCACTGTTAGCCTGTTAGCCTTTTCTCTGTTCACTCTGTTAGCCTTTGTCCTGCTTTATTTTGTATTCCAAGGCCAAATAGCCTGTTACTCCAGATATCTCTTGAATTTAAACTTTTGCATTCCATTCCCCTATGAGTAAAAGGACATTTGTGTGTGTGTGTGTGTGTGTTAGGTCTAGAAGGTCTTGTAGGTCATCATAGAACTAATCAACTTCAGCTTCTTTGGCATTAGTGGTTCGGGCATAGTCTTGGAATACTGTGATATTGAATAGCTTGCCTTGGAAATGAGAGAGATCATTCTGTCATTTTTGAGACTGCACCAAGTACTGCATTTTGGACTCTCTTGTTAACTCTGAGGGCTACTCCATTTCTTCTAAGTGATTCTTGCCCACAGAGTAGATATAGTGGTTATCTGAATTAAATTCGCCCATTCCAGTCCATTTTAGTTCACTGATTCCTAAAATGTCGATGTTCACTCTTACCATCTCCTGTTTGACCACTTCCAATTTACCTTGATTGATGGACACAGCATTCCAGGTTCCTATGCAATATTGTTCTTTACAGCATTGGACTTTACTTTATCACCAGTCACATCTACAATTGGGCATTGTTTTCAGTTTGGCTCCATCTCTTCATTGTTTCTGGAGTTATTTCTCCACTGATCTCCAGTAGGATATTGGGCACCTACTGATGTGGGGAGTCCCTCTTTCAGTGTCCTATTTTTTGCCTTGTTGTACTGTTCATGGGGTTCTCAAGGCAAGAATGCTGAAGTAGTTTGCCATTCCCTTCTCCAGTGGGCCACATTTTGCCACAACTCTCCACCATGACCCATCTGTCTTGAGTGGCCCTACAGGGCATTTCTCATAGTTTCATTGAGTTAGACAAGTATGTGATCCAAGTTATCAATTTGGTTAGTTTTCTGTAACTATGGTTTCCATTCTGTCTGCCCTCTGATGGATAAGGATAAGAGGCTTATGGAAGCTTATTAATGGGAGGGACTTGCTGTGGGGGAATCTGGGTCTTGCTCTGATGGGTAGAGCCATGCTCAATTCAGTTCAGTTCGTGTCCAACTCTTTGCAACCCCATGGACTGCAGCACGCCAGGCCTCCCTGTCTATCACCAACTCATAGAATTTACTCGAACTCATATCCATTGAGTCGGTGATGTCATCCAACCATCTCATCCTCTGTCGTCCCCTTCTCCTCCTGCCTTCAGTCTTTCCCAGCATCAGGGTTTCTCCATTGAGTCAGTTGTTCGCATCAGGTGGCCAAAGTATTGGAGTTTCAGCCTCAGCATCAATCCTTCCAATGAATATTCAGGGCTGATCTCCTTTGGGATGGACTGGTTGGATCTCCTTGCAGTCCAAGGGACCCTCAAGAGTCTTCTCCAACACCACAGTTCAAAAGCATCAATTCTTCGGCGCTCAGCTTTCTTTATAGTCCAACTTTTACATCCATACATGACTACCGGAAAAGCCATAGCTTTGACTAGATGGACCTTTGCTGGCAAAGTAGCATCTCTGCTTTTTAATATGCTGTCTAGGACCATGCTCAGTAAGTCTTTAATCCAATTTTCTGTTGATAGGTGGGGTTGTGTTCCTGTCCTGTTTTTTTGGCCTGAGGCAACCTCTTTCTAAAGGACTTATGCCAGGACTGGGTTTTTTCAAGTATCTTTTTTGATAAGATAAAAAAATAATCAACCCCAGGGGGCTTCTCTGGCAGTCCAGTGGTTAAGATGCTGCATTCCCAAAACAGGGGATGTGGGTTTTATCCCTGGTTGGAGAACTAAGATCCCACATGCCAAATGATGTGCTCACCACCATCACCAAATAAATAAGCCCATATTTACACTCCACCTTTTTATTAAATCTGAAAAATAAAAAGAGAAAATAAACAAATTATTAGAAAATTAAAGAAATTGGAGCCCAAAAGAAGATGGAAATTGCTTAAGAACTAATAACTAACCAATATCAGAGGCCAGGACAAAAACTCAGATATTCTTTCACCTAGACTAACCCTTTTTCCTGGTAACTTAAGTTGCCTTGCAAGGGAGCTTTACAATTTTGTTGGTGAACATGTTAAAAATGTTACCATTTGCCTTTTCCTTACCCCAGAACTCTGAGATGCTTGTCCCTACCTCTTGTGCTGTGCTTAGTCGCTCAGTCACATCTGACTCTTTGCGACCCCATGGACTGTAGCCTGCCAGGCTCCTCTGTCTATGGGGATTCTCCAGGCAAGAATACTGGAGTGGGCTGCCATGGTCTCCTTCAGGGGATCTTCCCAACCCAGGGATCTAACCCAGGTCTCCCACATTTCAGGTGAAATCTTTATGGTCTGAACCACCAGGGAAGCCCCAGGAAAACTCTCATAACATTTAATTTAAATCCAAGTTCCATATAGCATGGAAATCTCTGGACTCTTAGTCAACTGTCCTCTCCCTATAGGAGAAACAAGGATCTTTCATTCTTCGATCCTCCCTTAACACACATAGACTTCCCTGGTGGCTCAGATGGTAAAGCGTCTGTCTACAATGTGGGAGACCTGGGTTCGATCCCTGGGTGGGGAAGATCTCCTGGAAAAGGAAGTGGCAATCCACTCCAGTATCCTTGCATGGAAAATCCCATGGACGGAAGAGCCTAGTGGGCTACAGTCCATGGGGTCACAAAGAGTCGGATACAACTGAGCAACTTCACATACATACATAACACACATAGCTGCACAGTGGGTATTTGTAATCATGTTGTCGACCAGAAAATATACCTATCACTCCTTGAGTCAAAGTAGCTTTTGTGTTCTTGGAATTTCCTGCTGCAGAAGAACTCTGCCTAGGGTTCTGACCTTCAGGGGAATTGTGTAAGACACATATTATTAGTGGAGCTTTTCCCTGGATCTGGTGTACTGAGGTAGTTAGCTGTGAGTATTTTGTCCTCTGCTTTCTCACCATATGCATGCTTCACATAGACACTCTTACATTTATTTCTGATTTGGGGGAAAGTAAGGACACCTTGTCATCTGTTTGATTTTACTACATTCATGACCCCATGACTGCTTCCTAAAAAACAATGTTTGTCTGGATTATATTTATTTCTTTCAGTTAAGTGTTAACTAGAATTTCCCTTTAGAAAATGTCATGCTTCTCCTGGAGACAATTAGCCTCCCCAGGCCTGAGAAGCCCAACTCTGTTACTTTTTACCTATTACAGGAACAGTGGAAAGAAATGGGTAACACTGACTATGGTGCTGTTTAATTTGTTTAAAGTAGCTTCCAGTTTCTGATTTACCATCTCAAAAATTGATTTGTAGCCATATATGAAGCAAAAAAATATTCTTTTTACGATAGCATCTGGATTATAAATAATTTTATTGGCGTAAAATGGCTAGAACCATCTACAAAGCTTTTATGAGATAAAAAGTCCTATACTTCATGACTGTTCTCATATATTTTTTGGATGGTGCCCATCAATAAAGGCCACTAAATAGCAGAATCTGGAATGGGTAGGTTTGAAAAGACTAAATAATTAATGTTATATTGGAAATTATTCTAGCAGTCCTAGGGGAGATTGCAAGGAGATATGTGTATAGGGAGGGCAGGAGCAATTCAAGAAAAACTCAAAGTAGTAACTCTTTTCTTCACTGAATCTAGCCACATGTTAAAAACTCAGCTCAATATGTTTTTACTCTGCATTATTAACTCATTAAGGCTATACCCATGGAATATAGAATGGGAAACTGGCTGCAGAGTCCTGCCATTAGCACTATTCAGATAGCTCTCTCTACTGTACTGAGTAGCCCACCTATAGAGTGAAATAGATGACCATTTCCATGCACTGATGTGAAGAGCAGTAAGAGGCATTCCATCTTCAAAGTGCTACCTTTTCCTTAGCTTGTCGCTTCTTTCAATAAAGGATTAAACACCCTTGTTAGAATATAAATATTATCTGAAATGGGGAACATATTACACAATCATCAGTCTCAACTATCACAACTGGTTTTTCCTTGAGCAGGATTCTGAGAAAATGGAACAGAGGACAGGCAAATGTTGATGGGTGGAGGGTAGTAAGGAATTGAGTGGTGGTAAGTAGGAAGAGAAAATTGGAAATGATTTTTTTTTCTGCAATGGGAAAGAACTGATATAGAGGGCACGGAAAGTTTAGAGATCTCCCCAAAACAAAAAAGGTAATATAAGACTTTAGTCTTGACTTCCTTCACCATATCAATTTACCTACTTGGACACACTAATTTGTGGTATACATGCACATCAGCCTAGAAGTCAGGACTTCCTGATTCTCTGGCTATGATCCTGATCATAACGAAGAGTTACAGAGGTAGCTGCTTTTTCCTTCTTCGTTAATAACCCATTAACAATGGAAACCTTAATGTTTCTTCTGCTGAGCAGCCGCAAACTCTGCTTCTATCACCATTATCTTTGTTAGCTTTTTTGATTGTTATTCATGATCAGCTTGGCTACTTGCAATCAAACTTAAATGGATTTAACCTTGACTTTATGCGTAACTGATGCTAGTTATACTAAAATCTGAATCTTAAAATTTACCAGCAAACTGCTTAGAATTCCAAAGGGGTCTATAGGCCTCCCTATAACCCTGCAGGCATAGTGAGCAGTGAGGTGAGAAGATCTCTAAATTTCCATTGCCTTCTTCTTGCAGTTGTATATGCTATGTGCTTAAATCTTGCCTACACGCATGGAAATAAGAGTGAAGATAATAGGAAAGTTCTTACAGTGAGGAACAAACTGTCAGATGAGTCTTCAGAGAAGACACAGACAGTTTCATGCATAAAGAGTTCAGTTTAGTTCAGTTCAGTCACTCATTCGTGACTGACTCTTTGCAACCCCATGAATCACAGCACGCCAGAACTCCCTGTCCATCACCAACTCCCGGAGTTTATGCAAACTCATGTACATCGAGTCGGTGATACCATCCAGCCATCTCATCCTCTGTCATCCCCTTCTCCTCCTGCCCCCAATCCCTCCCAGCATCAGGGTCTTTTCCAATGAGTCAACTCTTCGCATGAGGTGTCCAAAGTATTGGAGTTTCAGCTTCAGCATCAGTCCTTCCAATGAACACCCAGTACTTCAAATGAACACCCAAGCTTTTTCATTCCTCTTCACTTTCTGCCATAAGGGTGGTGTCATCTGCATATCTGAGGTTATTGATATTTCTCCCAGCAATCTTGATTCCAGCTTGTGCTTCTTCCAGCCTAGCGTTTCTCATGATGTACTCTGCATATAAGTTAAATAAGCAAGGTGAAAATATACCGCCTTGGGTACTCCTTTTCCTATTTGGAACCAGTCTGCTGTTCCATGCCCAGTTCTAACTGTTGCTTCCTGACTTGCATGTAGGTTTCTCAAGAGGCAGGTCAGGAGGTCTGGTATGCCCATCTCTTTCAGAATTTTCCACAGTTTGTTGTGATCCACACAGTCAAAGGCTTTGGCATAGTCAATAAAGCAGAAATAGATGTTTTTCTGGAACTCTCTTGCTTTTTCGATGATCCAGCAGATGTTGGCAATTTGATCTCTGGTTCCTCTGCCTTTTCTAAAACCAAGGTGAACATCTGGAAGTTCATGGTTCACGTATTACTGAAGCCTGGCTTGGAGAATTTTGAGCATTACTTTACTAGCATGTGAGATGAGTGCAATTGTGTGGTAGAAAGAGTAGAAAGTACTAATTCCCAGGCTCTGACCTAATTCCCTCACTCTTCCTCTCTGGTGCCCTGGCCTGGCTTCTTGCTTTCTGAAAGTATTATTGTTTAAAACAATAATGCAAATGCATTTTTAGAATTAATGTCATCTCTTCAAAAAGGAAAAGCACATGAGTCTGAAGGAAGGATGTGTAGGATGGTTATGAAGGCTTTACCTGAAGAAATAAAAATGACAGAATAACTTGGCTTTCTGTTGATTGTTTTGTTTCAGATTAAGGAATGATTCATCAACCAATTATAGCCCAAAGGAATGAACACATGAGTGAGCTTTCATGAGAATGGAACTTCAGCCCTATCAAAGTTACCTGATAGTTGGCTGTCACAGAGCACCTTGAAAGTGTGCTTCTCTGCCCAATGTTCAATATAAACCTTTGTAAGGAAAGTAAGAGAGGCATAGGAAAAAGAGGATAGAATTGCCGTATTACTAGATTCTAGGGGTGATAGGAGTTTGGAGAAGCCTGTATCTGCATAGTAATGTGTCTGGCTGATATAACAGTGCTTACTTAGAAGTTTCACAATGTTAGATAGAGTACTGAATTTGAAAATAGGAGCTGTAATTCTTAGTTCTATTGCTGTTACTGTGTGAAGCCTGCGACTTCATTTTCCCCAGCACCAAAATGAGGCAGCTGGGTAAGAAAGCACCTAAAGTAGCTTTCAAATCTAGTGTTTTGTGGATAAGAGCCTGCAATTTTCATGAGCAATCAAATAATATGCCATTAAGGTGGACCAAAGCAAAATGCACAAATGTGTTTTGTTGGGTCCATTGAATTTTCCTTGCATTTTCTTTCTACCTCTGAAATGTATTCACATAATTCTATTAGCCACATATATATTTCACCACAATACCCCAAATTTTGCCTGTTGAAATCATGCTCTTCTTTGAAGCCTATCCCAAAGATTATTTTTACAATTGCATTTTCCCTGATACTCTAAAACAAGAAATAAACTCTCCATCTCAGTGCCTAGAACACATAATCTGCCTTTCTCTTACAGCAGTAATCACAGCTCTTCATCAAGACTGAGTATATATATATATATTTTTTTTTTCTCACACTGAGACACTGGACTAGGTCTTACTCATTTCAGTGTCTTCCACATTTTCCTGTATCTATCACATGGGAATTGTTCAATCCATGATATATTAAATCTTTTCACACAAATATTAAGACGCATCTTGTCTCTCTGAAATGACATTGCAAATTAGTAAAAAAAAAAAAAAAAAACTAAGTATCTGTTGTGTTCAGAAATGTAAACCAATTTAAATTGTATCTTAACTTTGAATTGTACAACAACTTCAGACTTAAAAAAATAGTTCTGGAAATTGTACAAAGAATTCCCAAATACCCTTCATCAAATTCATCATCAGTTCAGTTCAGTTCAGTCACTCAGTCGTGTCCGACTCTTTGCAACCCCATGAATCGCAGCACGCCAGGCCTCCCTGTCCATCACAAAACCCATGAGTTTACTCAGACTAATGCCCATCTAGTCGGTGATGTCATCCAGCCATCTCATCCTCTGTCGGTCCCTTCTCCTCCTGCCCCCAATCCCTCCCAGCATCAGGGTCTTTTCCAGTGAGTCAACTCTTCGCATGAGGTGGCCAAAGTATTGGAGTTTCAGCTTCAGCATCAGTCCTTCCAATGAACACTCAGGACTGATCTCCTTTAGGATGGACTGGTTGGATCTCCTTGCAGTCCAAGGCACTCTCAAGAGTCTTCTCCAACACCACAGTTCAAAAGCATCAATTTTTCGGCACTCAGCTTTCTTCACAGCCCAACTCTCACATCCATACATGACCACTGGAAAAACCATAGCCTTGACCAGACGGACCTTTGTTGGCAAAGTAATGTCTCTGCTTTTTAATATGCTATCTAGGTTGGTCATAACTTTCCCTCCAAGGAGTAAGAGTCTTTTAATTTCATGGCTGCAGTCACCATCTGCAGTGATTTTGGAGCCCAAAGAAATGAAGTCTGACACTGTTTCCACTGTCTCCCCAACTATTTCCCATGAGGTGATGGGATCAGATGCCATGATCTTAGTTTTCTGAATGTTGAGCTTTAAGCCAACTTTTCCACTCTCCTCTTTCACTTTCATCAAGAGGTTTTTTAGTTCCTCTTCACTTTCTGCCACAAGGGTGGTGTCATCTGCATATCTGAGGTTATTGATATTTCTCCCGGCAATCTTGATTCCCACTTGTGCTGCTTCCAGCCCAGCGTTTCTCATGATGTACTCTGCATATAAGTTAAATAAGCAGGGTGAAAATATACAGCCTTGAGATACTCCTTTTCTTATTTGGAACCAGTCTGTTGTTCCATGTCCAGTTATAACTGTTGCTTCCTGGCTTGCATATAGGTTTCTCAAGAGGCAGGTCAGGTGGTCTGGTATGCCCATCTCTTTCAGAATTTTCCACAGGTTATTTTGATCCACACAGTCGAAGGTTTTGGCATAGTCAATAAAGCAGAAATAGATGTTGTTCTGGAACTCTCTTGCTTTGTCGATGATCCAGTGGATGTTGGCAATTTGATCTCAGGTTCCTCTGCATTTTCTAAAACCAGCTTGAACATCTGGAAGTTCTCGGTTCACATATTCCTGAAGCCTGACTTGGAGAAGTTTGAGCATTACTTTACTAGCGTGTGAGATGAGTGCAATTGTACAGTAGTTAGAGCATTCTTTGGGATTGCCTTTCTTAGAAATTAGAGTGAAAACTGACCTTTTCCAGTCCTGTGGCCACTGTTAAGTTTCCAGATTTGCTGGCATATTGAGTGCAGCACTTTCACAGCATCATCTTTCAGGATTTGAAATAGCTCAACTGGAATTCCATCCCATCCACTAGCTTTGTTCGTAGTGATTCTTTCTAAGGCCCACTTGACTTCACATTCCAGGATGTCTGGCTCTAGGTGAGTGATCACACCATTGTGATTATCTGGCTCGTGAAGATCTTTTTTGTGTAGTTCTTCTGTGTATTCTTGCCACCTCTTCATATATTCTGCTTCTGTTAGGTCCATACCATTTCGGTCCTTTATTGAACCCATCTTTGCCTGAAATATTCCCTTGATATCTCTAACTTTCTTTAAGAGATCTCTAGTCTTTCCCATTCTGTTGTTTTCCTCTATTTCTTTGCATTGATCGCTGAGGAAGGTTTTCTTATCTCTCCTGGCTATTCTTTGGAATTCTGCATTCAAATGGGAATATCTTTCCTTTTTTCCTTTGCTTTTCATTTCTCTTCTTTTCACAGACATATGTAAGGCCTCCTCAGACAACTATTTTGCCTTTTTGCATTTCTTTTCCTTGGGGATGGTCTTGATCCCTGTCTCCTGTACAATGTCACGAACCTCCGACCATAGTTCATCAGGCTCTCTGTCTATCAGATATAGTCCCTTAAATCTATTTCTCACTTCCACTGTATATTCATAATGGAATTGATTTAGATCATACCTGAATGGCCTAGTGGTTTTCCCTACTTTCTTCAGTTTAAGTCTGAATTTGGCAATAAGGAGTTCATTATCTGAGCCACAGTCACCTCCTGGTCTTGTTTTTGCTGACTTTATAGAGCTTCTCCATCTTTGGCTGCAAAGAATATAATCAATCTGATTTTGGTGTTGATCATCTGGTGATGTCCATGTGTAGAATCTTCTCTTGTGTTGTTGGAAGAGGGTATTTGCTATGACCAGTGTGTTCTCTTGGCAAAACTCTATTAGCCTTTGCCCTGCTTCATTCCTTACTCCAAGGCCAAATTTGCCTGTTACTCCAGGAT
Organism: Cervus canadensis; assembly: GCF_019320065.1. NCBI lineage: Eukaryota > Metazoa > Chordata > Mammalia > Artiodactyla > Cervidae > Cervus > Cervus canadensis. Next base: position 75,222,578 of record NC_057419.1, read on the forward strand.
TTTCTTGACTTCATACTTTTGCATTCCAGTCCCCTATAATGAAAAGGACATCTTTTTTGGGTGTTAGTTTTAAAAGGTCTTGTATGTCTTCATGGAACCATTCAGCTTCAGCTTCTTCAGCGTTACTAGTTGGGGCATAGGCTTGCATTACCATGATATTGAATGATTTGCCTTGGAAATGAACAGATATCATTCTGTCATTTTTGAGATTGCATCCAGGTACTGCATTTTGGACTCTTTTGTTGACCATGATGGCTACTCCATTTCTTCTAAGGGATTCCTGTCCACGGTAGTAGATAATATGGTCATGTGAGTCAAATTCACCCATTCCAGTCCATTTTAGTTCGCTGATTCCTAGAATGTCGACATTAACTCTTGCCATCTCCTGTTTGACCACTTCCAATTTGCCTTGATTCATGGACCTAACATTCCAGGTTCCTATGCAATATTGCTCTTTACATCATCGGACCTTGCTTCTATCACCAGTCCCATCCACCACTGGGTATTGTTTTTGCTTTGGCTCCATCCCTTCATTCTTTCTGGAGTTATTTCTCCTCTGATCTCCAGTAGCATATTTGGCACCTACCAACCTGGGGAGTTCCTCTTTCAGCATCCTATCATTTTGCCTTCTCATACTGTTCATGGTGTTCTCAAGGCAAGAATACTGAAGTGGTTTGCCATTCCCTTCTCCAGTGGACCACATTCTGTCAGACCTCTCCACCGTGACTCGACCGTCTTGGGTGGCCCCACATGGCATGGCTTAGTTTCATTGAGTTAGACATGACTGTGGTCCTGTGATCAGATTGGCTAGTTTTCTATGATTATGGTTTTAGTTTGTGTGCCTTCTGATGCCCTCTCGCAACACCTACCATCTTACCTGGGTTTCTCTTACCTCGGACGTGGGGTATCTCTTCACGGCTCCTCCAGCAAAGTGCAGCCACTGCTCCTTATCATACATAACCATAATACAACTATGAAAATCAGGAAATTAGCAATGATCCAATGGCCATATCTAATCTACAGACTTTATTTAAATGTCACCAATGGTCCCATGAATGTGCTTTTTGTGATCCAGCATTTAACTGAAGATCACACATTACATTTAGAGTTTTAATGTCTCCTAAATCTCTTTTAAGCTGAAACAACATTTTAGTCTGTCTTTCAGATCCTTGAAACCATTAAAAAAATATTGGCTTTTTTTTTTTTTTTTTTGTAGAATGTTCCTCAAATTCGGTTTGTGATCAGATTGTGCATTTTGGTAGAAATACCATATAAGTAATGCATGCTACTTAGTGGGTCATATCAGGAATCATATGTCCATTTTCCCCATTACCAGTTATGTTATTAACTTTGATCATTTGGTTGAGGACATCTTCTCTAAATTTTATTATTTTTTTTCTTTCAATGATTAATAATTTTCCTGTAAGGGAATGCTTTGAGACTATGTTATTATTGTAGTGTTTGTCAAGTTGTGTTTTTCTATTTCTCTCAATTTTTTACATTTACTAGCTGAAATTCTAGTAGCAGATATGAGCTTTCTCTTCTCTCCCATGTGTTTATTTATAAGATAATCTTTAAACAGGATGGATCCATGGATTCTTATATTATATATACAATGGGTAATAGTCCAACACCCTTGTTCTTTACTTTGTTTGAGCCAACTTTTAAAGAAAAATTTTCAATTCTGATTTTATCCTGTTCTCTCTTCTGACCTAAGAGTAGTGTATGAAGCTCAAACTCTTGATTAGGGCTACCCAAAGAATAGGAGGTCCCTTTTTTTTTTCTCTTAAACTGTATCAAATCATGGGAGCACCTAGTACAATATCATACACTCAGTGAATATTCAAAAAGTGGTGTTTTTTTTTTTTTTTTTGTTACTGAAGCAGGTAATTCTGAAGCCTTGGCAGAATGAAAGCTCAAACTTCTGTTCATTATAAGTAATTTTACTTTGGGCCATATATTCAACCAATATTCTGTTCATCATTGTAGATGTTGAGTACTGAAGCAAGTTTTTTGCATCCAACAACTGTCTAGAGGCACTGCTCATAGAACTAGGAGGTAAATAATATTGGCATTGCTTCAAGATGACATTGGAACACTGGCATGTGTTACTGTGCTAAATTTAACCATGTATGAAGGCTACTAAATGTATTCATTTCAGTGCAGATCTTGATTAAACACTGATAAATTGGACAGAAGAGAAAATGGAGCTTGGGCTAAGATAATGACCCTGGTAGGTAAGGACTTTAGAAATAGGGAAAATGGTGAAATAGAGAGCAATTTGCATGAAACAATTCTCCCTGTAACTCCAAAGGGTAGAAAACAACCCACAGTTGCATTCAAATCAGTCAAGTGAAGAAAACAACTCATTAAATGAAAAAAAGAAGATACTCTCTTTCCTGTGAAATCTGGCAGACCTCAGAGCTACAAATCGGAGAGACATTTCAGGTAAGTAACATTATTCACTCTAAGCAAGATATGGTTAAAAAAATGTGTATCTATTTGGAACTCAGTCCATGGGGTTCTAGTTAATGGGAACTAGAACATGCGTGTGATACCGTAGACCCAGAATGGATCTAGTTTTGTAGGGCTTGAAATGTATATAACATGGCATTCCTTATGTGAGAAAAAAAAATTCATGACATTTACTTGCAAATATTATACAAGCATGTGAGCATGTGAACATATCGCTAACATACCTCTCAGAGTCTTGGAAAGTATCTATGCAAGTGAGGGCCCCTGAAGCTTCAACTCCATTAGCTTCGCAGTAAATATGTTTCTGGGTGGATCCATAGAATGGACTACAGGAAAAACCCGATATGAGGCTCTGATAACTTTCCTTGCCTGATACAAGTCTATAGGCTTAATTGTCATAGTTATAACCCAGAATAGAGACGCCACAAAGAAAATTATATTGCTTCTGTTGAAACTGTAGGATTACTGGGTGGCTTTTGTAAAAGTAGACTACTCTGTGGAAGTCACTGCCCCAAAGCAATGATTTGGTAGATTTCCTGTAGCAAAGGAGTGGTGGAGGGGTGAAAGGTAGATAAGTCAATGATATGAGTGGATTATATTGGGTTGACCAAAACAGTTCATTTGGGTTTTTCCATAGCAGCTTATGGAAAAAAGCAAAACAAATTTTTAATGTTAAAAATGTTACAACTGTAACATGCTAAAAATGTTTAAAAGTGCAATGAAACATATAACTCTTTGTGATTTGTGAGTTTATGGTATTTGCTACTTGAAGATTTAACAAGAAAGGACTGCATCTCACAATTTTTGAATCTTCAGTTCAGTTTAGTCACTCAGTCGCATCCAACTTTTTGTGACCCCATGAATCGCAGCACACCAGGACTCCCTGTCCATCACAAACTCCCAGAGTTTACACAAACTCATGTCCATCAAGTCAGTGATACCATCCAACCATCTCATCCTCTGTCATTTCCATCTTCTCCTGCTCCCAATCCCTCCCCAGCATCAGGGTGTTCTCCAATAAGTCAACTCTTTGAATGAGGTGGCCAAAGTACTGGAGTTTCAGCTTCAACATCAGTCCTTCCAATGAACGCCCGGGACTGATCTCCTTTAGGGTGGACTGGTTGGATCTCCTTGCAGTCCAAGGCACTTTCAAGAGTCTTCTCCAACACCACAGTTCAAAAGCATCAATTCTTCAGCACTCAGCTTTCTTCACAGTCCAACTCTCACATCCATACATGACCACTGGAAAACCATAGCCTTGACTAGACGGACCTTTGTTGGCAAAGTAATGTCTCTGCTTTTTAATATGCTATCTAGGTTGGTCATAACTTTCCTTCCAAGGAGTAATTGTCTTTTAATTTCATGGCTGCAATCATCATCTGCAGTGATTTTGGAGCCAAATAATAATAATAATAATAATAATAAAGTCTGACACTGTTTCCACTGTTTCTCCATCTATTTCCCATGAAGTGATGGGACCAGATGCCATGATCTTAGTTTTCTGAATGTTGAGCTTTAAGCCAACTTTTTCACTCTCGTTTTTCACTTTCATCAAGAGGCTTTTTAGTTCCCCTTCACTTTCTGCCACAAGGGTGGTGTCATCTGCATATCTAAGGTTATTGATATTTCTCCCAGCAATCTTGATTCCAGCTTGTGCTTCTTCCAGCCCAGCGTTTCTTATGATGTACTCTGCATATAATTTAAATAAGCCAGGTGACAATATACAGCCTTGACGTAACCCTACCTAAATCATCTCTCTCTGTCTTCATAATCCTGAGGTTTTGTGTTAATCAAAAATAACTGCTATTGCAGTAGCCTGTAGTTTATAGCAGTGGTTCTCAAAAGAAGGAACTACTTGGAACACTGTGTGAACTACTAATTTATAGGCACCATTGCTCACATTCTGGTGTGGGAGGTCTGGAGTGTGGATCAGGAATTTTTTTTTTTTAATTTCTATTGGAGTATAGTTGCTTTGCAATGTGGTGGAAGTTTCTGCTGTGCTGCAAAGTAAATAAGTTATAGGTATACATATATCCCCACTTGTTAAATTTTCCTTCCCATTTAGGTCACCACCTAGCACTGAGTATAGTTCCCTGTGCTTTACAGTAGGTTCTCGTTAGTTATCTATTTATAAAGAAGTGTATATATGTAATCCCAAACTGTCAATTTATCCCATCCCACTTCCCCCTTTGGTATCCATAGTTTGTTCTCTACATCTGTGTCTTTATCTTTGCTTTGCAAATAAGTTCATCTGTACCATTTTTCTAGATTCCACAAATAAGTGATATTTGCTCTTCTCTTTCTGATTTACTTCACTCCGTATGACAGTCTCTAGATCTATCCACATCTCTGCAAATGGCATGATTTCATTCTTTTTTTTTATGGCTGAGTGGGCTACAGTCCATGGGGTCACAAAGAGTTGGACATGACTTAGCACCCAAACAACAACAACAACAATTCATTGTATATGTGTACCACGTTTTCTTTATCCATTCTTGTGTTGATGAATATTCAAGTTCCTTCCATGTTCTGCCTATTGTAAATACTGCAGCAAAGAATACTGGGGTGCATGTATATATCTATATTGATATTAATTTATATATTTTAATTTATTTATTACAATTGAAGGATAATTGCTCTACAATGTATATATATGTTCGAATTATGGTTTTCTCCAGATTCATGCCCAGAAGTGGAATTGCTGTGTTATATGGCAGTTCTATTTGTACTGTTTTTGGAACCTCCATACTGTACTACATAGTGGCTGAGCCAATTTACATTCCCACCAACATTGTAGGAGGTTTCCCTTTTTTCCACATCCTTTACAGCATTTATTGCTTGTAGATTTGTGTGTATGCATGTGTGTTTAGCAGAGTTTATTAAAGTGAAAAAGGGACAGAGAAAGCTTCTGACAAAGACAACAGAAGGGGGACAGAGAGGGTTCCACTCACTAGTCTTACCAAGGGTTTTATTTTCTCTAGTCTTTCCCATTCTATTGTTTTCCTCTATTTCTTTGCATTGATCACTGAGGAAGTCTTTCTTACCCCTCCTGGCTATTCTTTGGAACTCTGCATTCAAATGGGAATATCTTTCCTTTTCTCCTTTGCTTTTCATTTCTTTTCTTTTCACAGCTATTTGTAAGGCCTCCTCAGGCAACCATTTTGCCTTTTTGCATTTCTTTTCCATGGGGATGGTCTTGATCCTTGTCTCCTGTACAATGTCACGAACCTCCGTTCATAGTTCATCAGGCTCTCGTCTATCAGATCTAGTCCTTTAAATCTATTTCTCACTTCCACTGTATATTCATAAGGGATTTGATTTAGGTCATACCTGAATGGTCTAGTGGTTTTCCCTACTTTCTTCAGTGTAAGTCTGAATTTGTTTTCAAATGGTTATTACAGTAAAGCAAAAGAATGTCTCAGGCTGTAAGGGTCTTGCCAGAACCACTTCCACAAGATATATATTTTTTTAATTAATTTATTTTTAAATTTATTTAATTGGAGGCTAATTACAATATTGTAGCATTTTTTGCCATACATTGACACGAATCAGCCATGGGTGTACATGTGTTTCCCATCCTGAAACCCCTCCCACCTCCCTCCCCATCCCAGTGTACTGGCCCTAAACACCCTGTCTCATGCATCGAACCTGGACTGATAATCTACTTCACATATGTTAACATACATGTTTCAATGACATTTTGTCAAATCATCCCACCCTCGCCTTCTCCCACAGAGTACAAAACTCTGTTATTTATATCTACGTCTCTTTTACTGTCTCACATATAAGGTCGTCATTAACATCTTTCTAAATTTCATATATATCTGTTAATATACTGTATTGGTGTTTTTCTTTGACTTACTTCACTCTGTGTAATAGGCTCCAGTTTCATCCAACTCATTAGAGCTGATTCAAATGCATTCTTTTTAATAGCTGAGTAATAGTCCATTGTGTATATGCACCACGACTTTCTTATCCATTCATCTGCTGATGGACATCTAGGTTGCTTCCATGTCCTAGCTATTGTAAACAGTGCTGTGATGATCATTGGGGGACACCTGTCTCTTTCAATTCTGGTTTCCTCAGTGTGTATGCCCAGCAGTGGGATTGCTGGGTTTTACGGCACTTCTATTTTCAGTTTTTTAAAGAATCTCCACACTGTTCTCCACAGTGGCTTTACTAGCTTGCATTCTCACCAACAGTGTAAGTGGGTTCCCTTTTCTCCTCACCCTCTCCAGCATTTATTGCTTGTAGACTTTTGGATAGCAGCCATTCTGACCTGCATCAGATGGTATCTCACTGTGGATTTGATATGCATTTCTCTGACAATGAGTAATGTTTAGCATGTTTTCATGTGTTTGTTAGCCATCTGTATGTCTTCTTCGGAGAAATTTATGTTTAGTTCTTTGGCCCATTGTTTTATTGGGTCATTTATTTTGCTGGAATTGAGCTGCAGGAACTGCTTGTATATTTTTTAGATTAATTATTTGTCATTTGCTTCGTTTGCTATTATTTCCTCACCTTCTGAAGGCTGTCTTTTCACCTTGCTTATAGTTTCTATAATTGTGCAAAAGCTTTCAAGTTTAATTAGGTCTTATTTGCTTATTTTTGATTTTATTTCCATTACTCTAGGAGGTGGATCATAGAGGATCCTGCTGTGATTTATGTCAGAGAGTGGTTTGCCTATGTTTTCCTCTAGGAGTTTTACAGTTTCTGGTCTTACATTTAGATCTTTAATTCATTTTGAGTTTATTTTTGTGTATGGTGTTAGGAAGTGTTCTAATTTCATTCTTTTACAAGTGGTTGACCAGTTTTTCCAGCACCACTTGTTAAAGAGATTGTCTTTCCTCCATTGTATATTCTTCCTTCCTTTGATAAGGTGTCCATAGGTAGTTGGATTTATCACCGGGCTTTCTATTTTGTTCCATTGATCTATATTTCTGTCTTTGTGCCAGTACCACACTGTCTTGATGACTGTAGCTTTGTAGTATAGTCCAAAGTCAGGCAGATTGATTCCTCAAGTTCCATTCTTCTTTCTCAAGGTTGCTTTGACTATTCGAGGTTTTTTATATTTCCATAAAAATTGTGAATTTATTTGTTTTAGTTCTCTGAAAAATACTGTTGGTAGCCTGATAGAGAGTTCATTGAATCTATAGATTACTTTGGGTAGTATACTCACTTTCACTATACTGATTCTTCCAATCCATGTACATGGCATATTTCTCCATCTATTTGTGTCATCTTTGATTTCTTTCAGCACTGTTTTATAGTTCTCTATATGCAGGCCTTTTGTTTCTTTAGGTAGATTTTTTTTCTAAGTATTTTGTTCTTTTTGTTGCAATGGTGAATGGAATTGTTTCCTTAATTTCTCTTTCTGTTTTCCCATTGTTAGTGTATAAGAATGCAAGGGATTTCTGTGTGTTAATTTTATATCCTGTAACTTTCCTATATTCATTGATTAGCTCTAGTAATTTTCTGGTGGAGTCTTTAGGTTGTTCTATGTAGAGGATCATGTCATCTGCCAACAGTGAGAGTTTTACTTCTTTTCCAATCTGGATTCCTTTTATTTCTTTTTCTTCTCTGATTGCTGTGGATAAAACTTCCAAAACTATGTTGAATAGTAGTGGTGAGAGTGGACATCCTTGTCTTCTTCCTAACTTTAGGGAAAATACTTTCAATGTTTCACCATTGAGGATAATGTTTGCTGTGGGTTATCACATATGCCTTTAACATATGGAAATATGTTCCTCCTATGCTTGCTTTCTGGAGAATTTTTATCATAAGTAGATGAATTTTGTCAAAGGCTTTCTCTGCATTTATTGAGATAATCATATGGTTTTCATCTTTCAATTTGTTAATGTGGTGTATCACATTGATTGATCTGCAAATATTGAAGTATTCTTGCATCCCTGGGATAAACCCCAATTGGTCATGATGTATGATCTTTTTAGTATTTGGATTTCATATTTAAAATTTGGATTCCATTTGCTAGAATTTTGATAAGGATTTTGCACCTATGTTCATTGGTGATATTGGCCTGTAGTTTGTGTGTGTGTGTGTGTGTGTGTGTGTGTGTGGCATCTTTATCTGGTTTTGCTATTAGGGTTATGGTGACTTGATAGAATGTGTTTGGAAGTTTACCTTCCTCTGCAATTTTCTATAAGAGTTTGAATAGGATAGGTGTTAGCTCTTCTCTAAAATTTTGGTAGAATTCACCTTTGAAGCAACCTGGGCCTGGACTTTTGCTTGTTGGAAGATTTTTTATTACAGTTTTGATTTTCATGCTTGTGATGGTTCTGTGAAGATTTTCTATTTCTTCCTGGTTCAGTTTTGGAAAGTGAAACTTTTCTAAGAATTTTTCCATTTCTTCCAAGTTGTCCATTTTACTGGCATGTAGTTGCTGATACTAGTCTCTTATGACCCTTTGTATTTCTGTGTCGTCTGTTGTGATTTCTCCATTTTCATTTCTAATTTTGTTGATTTGATTCTTCTCCCTTTTTTCTTGATGAGTCTGGCTAATGATTTGTCTATTTTATTTATCTTCTCAAAGAACCAGCTTTTAGCTTTGTTGATTTTTACTATGGTCTCCTTTGTTTCTTTTTCATTTATTTCTGCCCTAATTTTTATGATTTCTTTCCTTCTACTAACACTGGAGTTCATTTCTTCTTTTTATAGTTGCTTTAGGCGTAGAGTAAGGTTATCATTTTTTTAAATTTATTTTAATTGGAGGCTAATTACTTTACAGTATTGTAGTGGTTTTTTGCCATACATTGACATGAATCCACAACGGGTGTATATATGTTCCCCATCCTGAAACCCCCTCCCGCCTCCCTCTCCATCCCATCCCTCTTGGTCTTCACAGTGCACCAGCCCTGAGCACCCATCTCATGCATCCACCTGGGCTGGTGATCTGTTTCACAGAAAAAGAGACACAGATGTACAGAACAGACTTTTAGACTCTGTGGGAGAAGGTCAGGGTCTTTTCAAATGATTCAGCTCATCACATCAGGTGGCCAAAGTATTGGAGTTTCAGCTTCAACATCAGTCCTTCCAATGAACACCCAGGACTGATCTCCTTTAGGATGGACTGGTTGGATCTCCTGGCAGTCCAAGGGACTAACAGTTCAAAAGTATCAATTTTTTGGTGCTCAGCTTTCTTTATAGTCCAATTCTCACATCCATATATGACTACTGGAAAAACCATAGCCTTGACTAGATGGACCTTTGTGGGCAAAGTAATCTCTTTGCTTCTCAATATGCTGTCGAGGTGGATCATACCTTACCTTCCAAAGAGTAAGCGTTTTTTACTTTCATGACTGCAATTGCCATCTACAGTGATTTTGGAGCCCAAAAACAAAGTCAGCCACTGTTTCACCATCTATTTGCCGTGAAGTGATGGGACTGGATGCCATGATCTTAGTTTTCTGAATGTTGACCTTTAAGTCAACTTTTCACTCTCCTCTTTCCCTTTCATCAAGAGACTCTTTAGTTCTTCTTCACTTTCTGCCATAAGGGTGGTGTCATCTGCATATCTGAAGTTATTGATATTTCTCCCAGCAATCCTGATTTCAGCTTCTGCTTCATCCAGCCCAACGTTACTCATGATGTACTCTGCATATAAGTTAAATAAGCAGGGTGACAGTATACAGCCTTGATGTACTCCATTTCCTATTTGAAGCCAATCTGTTGTTCCATGTCCATTTCTAACTGTTGCTTCCTGACGTACATACAGGTTTCTCAAGAGGCAGGTCAGGTCGTCTGGTATGCTCATCTCTATCATAATTTTCCACAGTTTATTGTGATCCACATGGTCAAAAGCTTTGGCATAGTCAAAAAAGCAGAAATAGATGTTTTTCAGGAACTCTTGCTTTTTCGATGATCCAGCAGACGTTGGCAATTTGATCTCTGGTTCCTCTGCCTTTTCTAAAACCAGCTTGAACATCTGGATGTTCACCGTTCACGTATTGCTGTAGCCTGACTTGGAGAATTTTGAGCATTACTTTGCTACCCTGTGAGATGAGTGCAATTGTGTGGTAGTTTGAGCAATCTTTGGCATTGCTTTTCTTTGGGACTGGAATGAAAACTGACCTTTTCCAGTCCCGTGGCAACTGCTTAGTTTTCGAAATTCACTGACATATTTAGTGCAGCACTTTCACATGCATTATCTTTTAGGATTTGAAATAGCCCAACTGGAATTCCATCACCTCCACTAGCTTTCTTCGTTGTGATGCTTCCTAACTCCCACTTGACTTCACATTCCAGGCTATCTGGCTCTATGTGAGTGATCACAGCATTGTGATTATCTGTGTCGTGAAGATCTTTTTTGTACAGTTTTTCTGTGTACTCTAGCCACTACTTCTTAATAGTTTCTTCTTTTGTTAGGACCATATCATTTCTGTCCTTTTTGGAGCCCATCTTTGCATGAAATGTTCACTTGGTATGTCCTGATTTTTCCTGAAGAGGTCTGTAGTATTTTCCATTCTATTATTTTGCTCTATTTCTTTGCATTGATCATTGAGGAATGCTTTCTTGTCTCTCCTTGCTTTTCTTTGGAATTCTGCATTCAAATGGATATATCTTTCCTTTTCTCCTTTGCTTTTTGCTTCTCTTCTTTTCATAGCTGTTTGTACGGCCTCCTCAAAAAGCCATTTTGATTTTTTGCATTTCTTTTTCTTTGGATGGTTTTGCCCCTGTTTCCTGTACAGTTTCACGAACCTCTGTCTGTAGTTCATCAGGCACTCTGTCTATCAGATCTAGTCCCTTAAATCTATTTCTCACTTCCACTGTATAATCAGAAGGGATTTGATTTAGCTCATACCTGAATGATCCTGTGGTTTTCCCCTCTTTCTTCAATTTAAATGTGAATTTGGCAATAAGGAGTTTATGATTTGAGCCACATCAGCTTCTGTTTTTTTTTTTTTTTTTTTTTTTTGCTGTAGTTGACATCTAAAATACCCCATTGTGATCAGAAAAGATGCTTGAAATGATTTCAATTGTTTTTTAATTTAGCAAGGCTATATGTAGGCCCAAGATGTGATCTATCCTGGAGAAGGTTTCGTGTGCCCTTGAGAAAAAGGTGAAATTCATTGTTTTGGGGTGAAATGTCCTATAGATATCAGTTAGGTCTACTGGTCCTTTGTATCATTTAAAGTTTGTGTTTCCTTTTTAATTTTCTGTTTAGTCGATCTATCCATAGGTGTGAGTGGGGTATTAAAGTTTCCCACTATTATTGTTTTATTGTTAATTTCCCTTTTCATACTTGTTAACATTTGCTTACATATTGCAGTGCTCTTATGTTGGGTGCGTATATATTCATAATTGCTATATTTTCTTCTTGGATTGATCCTTTGATCATTATATAGTGTCCTTCTTTGTCTCTTTTCATGGCCTTTACTTCAAAGTCCATTTTATCTGATAAGAGTATTGCTACTCCTGCTTTCTTTTGGTCTCCATTTCTGTGAAATATCTTTTTCCAGCCCTTCACTTTTAGTCTGTATGTGTCCCTTGTTTTGAGGAAAGTGTCTTGTAGACAGCATATATAGGGGTCTTGTTTTTGTATCCATTCAGCCATTCTTTGTCTTTTGGTTGGGTCATTCAACCCATTTACATTTAAGATAATCATTGATAAGTATGATCCCATTGCCATTTACTTTGTTGTTTTGGGTTCAAGTTTGTAAACCTTTTCTGTGTTTCCTGTCTAGAGAAGACCCCTTAGCATTTGTTGAAAAGCTGGTTTGGGGGTATTGAATTATCTTAGCTTTTGCTTGGCTGTAAAGCTTTTGATTTTTCCTTCATATTTGAATGAGTTCCTTGCTGGGTACAATAATCTGCATTGTAGGTTTTTCTCTTTCACCCCTTTACATATGTCCAGCCATTCCCTTCTGGCCTGAAGAGTTTCTGTTGAAAGATCAGCTGTTATCCTTATGGGAATTTCCTTGTGTGTTATGTGTTGCTTTTCCCTTGTTGCTTTTAATATTTTCTCTTTGTGTTTGATCTTTGTTAATTTGATTAATATATTTCCTGGGAGGGTTTCACCTTGGGTTTATCCTGTTCGGGACTCTCTGGGTTTCATGGACTTGGGTGGTTATTTCCTTCCCCATGTTTGGGAAGTTTTCAACTATTATCTCCTCAAGTATTTTCTCATGGCCTTTCTTTTTGTCTTCTTCTTCTTCTTCTGTAGTTGTCATAAAATCCTTAGTACAGAGTTTAAGATGAGCTTTTTTGTCATGTAATCATCAGCCCTGGGCTTAAAGAAAAAAATGTTTTATGTGATTAAGATGAAGGAATGTAGGACAAAAGCTTGTTCTTTTCTCTTTCTGGAGAGCCCCAGATGTCTTTCTCCTCACTGGGGACCCAGGACTTCTTATCAACCTACCGAAAAATTGACTGTCTCATCCCCCTCTTTTCTTTTAGGAGAATTATGTTTCCAAGGGAAAGGGGCATCGTTGTCATTCCAAAACTACTTCCTGCCTTTGAGGGGCATCATCCTTAAACTGTTGAGGCAACATATTCTACTAACCTTCATATTGAGGTTCTTTGATCCAGGGACCCCACGTAACAGTTGTAGGTGGCTATGGCACTGCTAGGAGCCTGGACAACCATTTGTAACTTAAAAGCTTTCAGATGCTTAGAAACAAATCCCATTACATTGTCACAGATGCAGGGAGCAAACAATAAAAACAGAACAGTTAAAATTATTATAATTAAGATAGTTTTCCACCATGGGGAGCTAGTTAAGTTTTCCCAAAGTGAGGTGACTGATGATTTAGCAGTACCCATAGCCTGAATCATCTTGTTCATGTTTTTAGTAAAGTGAATAACATTAGTGCTCATATCTGGTATATATGTGCAACATTGGGTATGAATAATGGCACAAGTTCCTTCTTGTGCAGCCGTTAGAATATGTAAGGCAAATCTGTTTTTGTAAAACCACCTTTCTAATTTTTATTTGTTTAGCATTAAGGGCTGAAATAGCTTTTTGAGAATCTTGTAAAGCCTGTTGAGTAAAGTTAGTCATAGCATCAGCTTGTAGCATAACATCTGTAGTTCCCAGAGAGATTAGCAGGCTTCTCTGGAAGTTCTGAAAATATGAAGCAATGAGTAAAAGTTAGACCTAGGGTGCATCTCTCTATCCAGCCAGGGGGAAGCCACACCCAAAGGTAAGAGCCACATACCCAGTAGGTTCCATTTGGAGCAAGCCAGCATGACTGAGGGATCCAGTCCCAATCAGTGCCTGGCCAAGCAAAAGGAGGACCTGAACTGGGATTGGAAAACACAGAAATGATTACATTGCATATTTCTTGAGGCAAAAATCCCAACTGTTTCCAATGAGTTTCCAACTTATTATAATTAAGCTGTTGACTAACTTCTGGGGATGGTTTTATTTGTTCCCATCATATAGGAGCATTAGATAGTAGGCAACCCTTTTCATGAGTTAGCCGTATGACCTCATCCCATAATTGATAAACATAAGGTAGAAAACCACCAGATCTAAACCCATTTATTTTCTTACATGCAGCAAAACAGTATTAAACAAAGTTAAAACATAATCAAAATTAAAAGTCACATTATGATCATAGTTAAGGTACAATATGTTATACCAGTCTATCTTAGGATTGTTAGATGTCATCGCAGAGTTGAGGAAAGTCCTTGCCTTGAAGTGGAGAAACCCATCATGTGAAAGTTGCTCAATCATGTCTGACTCTGCGACCCCATGAACTATACAGTCCATTGAATTCTCCAGGCCAGAATACTGAAGTGGGTATTCCCTTCTCCAGGGGCTTTTCCCAACCCAGTGATCAAACCCAGGGTTCCAGCATTGCAGTTGGTTTCTTTACTAGCTGAGCCACAAGGGAAGCCCAAGAATACTGGAGTGGGTAGCCTATCCCTTCTCCACTGGATCTTCCTGACCCAGGAATCAACCCAGTGTCTTCTGCATTGCAGGCAGATTCTTTCCCAACTGAACTATCAGGGAAGCCCATACAAGTCCTAGCCAATACAAGTCCATCTTAGGACTGTTAGATGTCATTGCAGAGTTGAGGAAAGTCCTTTCCTTGAAGTGGGGAAACTCACCATGGGAAACCTTCAATTGATGAGGAGGGGGAGCACTTCGCAGACCAAGCAATTAGGTCTATTGTGGAATGCGATGTAGGAATGTGCCCAGGACAGGAAAGCATTGTCTTGGGGGTCAAACGGCAGACTCAGGACTTTTAGGAGTCAGTAGAAGCAAGCCCATATAGTAAGAGCCTTCCCAGAGGGGCTCAATGGATTGTCCCCCAGATCCCAATGTCTTTATCAGGACCTCAGTTCTTGGTTCAAACAGTGGCTTGTCTGAGTCAGAGGCTGGGTCAGAAGTTAGCTCCCAGAGTTTTCATAGTGTCTGTTGAAAAGCTAAAAGCTGAGCCACATAGTTAATTCTAAATCTTCAGGATCTATGACAATATCTATGCCCAAAAATGGTCTGTCATAGAGACAGTCCCTTCTTCTTAGGGGCAATTGGAGCCCTCTGAATTAGCTTATGTAGATGTCTCTTAATAATACCATTAGCCTTTTCAACTTTTTCTGAAGATTGGAGTCTCCAGGAACAGTGTAAGGGATATTCTATTGCTAGAGCTTTTGACACTCCTTGAGTTATAGCAGCTTTAAAGACAGAGCATTGTTGCTCTGAACTTTAGATTTTAAGATCCCACTTACATCATGAGAGGTCAGTACAGCAAGATTTTGCTCATTAATAAACTTAAGAGATTTAGGCATTAGAAAAACAATAGCAGCAATTAACCTTAAGCAATGTGGCCATAGACCGCCCTCCCCCGCTCCTTTTTTTTTTTTTTCCAGTAAAAAAATAACCTCTTATCCTTTGGACAAGTTCAAAGAGGGAGCCTGCAAGTGAGCACCTTGAAGAGCCTTAAAAGCCTTTAAGTATCTGAGTATCCTGGAGACCAAACCAGCTTGTTGGTTTGGGCCTGCTGAGTCTCAGTCATAAGTTTATATTAAGGCCAGGCAAGTTCCTCATAACCCAGAATCCAAATGCAGCAGTAGCCTGTAATGCCCAAGAATCCTCTTAATTGTCTTAAAGTCATAGGCAGAGAATGATTTAGTACAGGTATAACTCCAGAAAGCAACCTTCAAATCAATGACTGAAAAATATTTGGCACGTTCAGGAATTTCAGACAATAAAGTATAAGGCTTAGGAACTTATTGTTCCTATATCTTGAAAAAGTCTCCATTTATTATTTGACATTTTTACACCCAAAATAGGAGTGATGCATGGACTGTAACGGAATTAATAACCCTTGTTACTTTGAATTTTCAATGATGGGTTTTAACCCTTCCTTAACCTTGGACTTTAATGGACACTGCTTTTGATGTGGAAATATGTGAGGGCTTTGAGTGTGGTAATGACAGGAACAGCTTTTTATGCTAGACCCACAGTTTTTCCATCACCCACACTCCAGAATTTACATTTTGTTCAGTTAAAAAGAGCGGGTTCCATATTTGTGAAAACAGAGGCCTGGACCTTGCTCAGTATATCCCTCCCCAGAAAGGGTGAGGGAGACTTTGGCATGATGAGAAACTCATGCGAAAACAGCACAGGGTCCCAAATTGCAGCTTAATGGATGACTGAAATAATAGTGTTTGGCTTACCCAAACAGGCCCATTATGGCAGTGGACCAGAGGGAAAGCCAGGCACTTCAGGGAGGAAGAAAGTTGTAGCATTGTCTAAAAGGAAATCGACTGCTTGGCCGCCCACAGTTATTATTACTCAGGGTTCCTCAGGTGTAATTAGAACAAGAGCTTGTGTGGAGCCTCCTGGGCACCTTCAGTCCCAGTTGCCTTAAGAGTCCAACACCTGGGGCCTACATCTCGGAGAGCAGTCTCTTCTTCAGTGTGGTCCCTTGCAGACCGGACATGGAGCCAAGGGCAGCTTAGATACTTGAGGGCAATCCCATTTGAGATGCCCCTCCTTTCCACAGAAATAGCAAGCCCACCCCTTTTTGCCTGGGTCCCTCTGAGAATTTTCCTCAGGCTGTTTCAGAGCATATCTAACAGCCAATGTTGGGGCTTCCGTCTTTTGCCTGGTTCTTTTTTTGCCTCCTATTTTCCTCCTCCTCCATGACATGGTATACTGCCTGAGCCAGCTGCTACAGTTTTCCTAAAGACTAATTTAGTCCAAACATCTGTTTTTGTAACTTACAGCAGATATCTGAAGCTAACTGAGTGAGAAATCTATCTTTTAAGACTACTCCTCCTTCTGCACTTTTGGGATCAACATCAGTAAACTTGTGGAGAGCCTCCTGTAGTCTATCTAAGAATTTACTAGGAATTTCCTTCTCTCCCTGTTCTATGTCAGCCAACTTAGCATAGTCTAAAGTCAGCATGTGCTTGCTTGAGACCTTCAAAAATACATCCAACAAAATGACTCTGTTTTAGGAACTACTTGGTCCCCAGTAGGGAGGAGGACTATTTTGTGTTCCCTCTTTCCCCTTGCCTTCAAGCCATTTATCTCCAAAAGCAGTAGGTCCTCCCAAAACTCGAGCTCTCAAGTCAGGAGTCAGCATCTGTCCCAAGATATACATTACATCTTTCCAAGTAAGCTCATAAAGTAAAGTTAGGTCCATAAAGCTTTCTATGTACTTTTTGAATCCTCTAAATAGTCTTGACCACAATTGGGACCGTTTGAATTTCTACCAAGACTGAAGCAACCCCTCCTGGAAGGGTGCCCTTATCCTCAGCCTGTTTAGTTTGGGGTCCCAGATACAGGTGCAAAACAAGAGGACAGGAGGGAGCTGAATGTTTCACAACCAAATCTGCACCCTTAGGACATAAGTCTGGCATGTTTCGCTGAGAGAGAAAGAGTAACACAGATGTCACTTCTACACATTTCTCTTATTTTCTACAGAAGAGAGCTAATTGTAAAATAGTATTATAGTTGTGACCCTTCAACAGGCCAGAATTCCCCATCTTCCAAAGGCTACTGTGACCATTCAGTATCACAGAAGATCAGGAGTGTCATTTTTAAGCTCTGGGAATCAAACTTGTCCCACTTTTTTAAAACATATTTTAAAGGAGTGGGTCTGAAACTGATAGCTAGCATCTGTAAGAGAGATAAAAGTGGTCTCTACAGCCATGGCTTTTTCCTCCTGGAGACATCCCTCCATGCTTTAGATGAGGGTGAAGACAGACTTTCCACCGAAGCTTTCCTCCCCTGGTAAGACTTAGTCCATTCCTTACCAACACAGATGTTTTACTCGTCCCCTTCAGCCCGCTCATTCTACCATCAAAGTGGCATGGAGATGCACCAGGGGTAGACCTGACTGCACCCCAAATTGATTTCAAGTTCCTCATCACCAAGACCTTTGTTTGATTTGTCCTTTTCCTTTGATAAAACCTGGAGTGGAGCAGAGTAGCTTTCCTTGAAACTTTCCAAAGCGAGAACTACAGGGGAAGCATCCATCTTATGTGTACCTGTGCACATTCCTAAGTACAGTCCTCACCACAGTAGAATCGGTGAGTCTTCACCACACCAGTAAGCAACTGGAG
Source organism: Cervus canadensis (assembly GCF_019320065.1). Taxonomy (NCBI): domain Eukaryota; kingdom Metazoa; phylum Chordata; class Mammalia; order Artiodactyla; family Cervidae; genus Cervus; species Cervus canadensis. The sequence continues at coordinate 75,240,593 of NC_057419.1, forward strand.
AGTTTTATCTAGTCTGCTAATAGCTAGCACTATCAAAGGAATAAGTCCACTGTACTTCCAATCTGGGATTCCTGAACCATGTTCTTGGAAACCTCATTCTCGCTAGCAGCACTTCCATCCATATAGTTTGGAGGCAGAGCTATGACAAAAACTCACTTCTGGGACTCTGCCTCCACATGGGAACAACCAACAGAGAGGTGATGCTGGAGCTAGAGTTCCACTTCATTCTCAAACATGCTCCTAGCAAGTCTAGGTTCCCGATGAATACCAAGATTGGGGCCTAAGTAAAAGAATACAGGAATGGCATGAATCACAAATTCAAAGAAAGTCTGTGATCTGACAGATTAGGTTCAGTTCAGTTCAGTTCAGTTCATTCACTCAGTACTGTCTAACTTTTTGCGACCCCATGAATCGCAGCACACAAGGACTCCCTGTCCATCACCAACTCCCAGGGTTTACTCAAACTCATGTCCATCGAGTCAGTGATGCCATCCAGCCATCTCATCCTCTGTCAGACCCTTCTCCTCCTGCCCCCAATCCCTCCCAGCATCAGGGTCTTTTCCAGTGAGTCAACTTTTTGCATGAGGTGGTCAAAGTACTGGAATTTCAGCTTCAGCATCAGTCCTTCCAATGAACACCCAGGACTGACACATTTAGGATGAACTGGTTGGATATCCTTCCAGTCCAAGGCACTCTCAATAGTCTTCTCCAACACCACAGTTCAAAAGCATCAATTTTCCGTGCCCAGCTTTCTTCACAGTCCAACTCTCACATCCATATATGACCACAGGAAAAACCATAGCCTTGAATAGACGGACATTTGTTGGAAAACTAATGTCTCTGCTTTTGAATATGCTATCTAGGTTGGTCATAACTTTCCTTCCAAGGGATAAGCATCTTTTAATTCCATGGGTGCAATCATCATCTGCAGTGATTTTAGAGCCCAAAAGAAACAAAGTCTGACACTGTTTCCACTGTTTCCCCACCTATTATTTCCCATGAAGTGATGGGACCAGATGCCATAATCTTAGTTTTCTTAATGTTCAGCTTTAAGCCAACTTTTTCACTCTCCTCTTTCACTTTCATCAAGAGGCTTTTTTGTTCCTCTTCACTTTCTGCCATAAGGGTGGTGTCATCTTCATATCTGAGGTTACTGATGTTTCTCCTGGCAATCATGATTCCAGCTTGTGCTTCATCCAACCCAGCGTTTCTCATGATGTACTCTGCATATAAGTTAAATAAGCAGGGTAACAATATACAGCCTTGAGGTACTCCTTTTTCTATTTGGGACCAGTCTGTTGTTCCATGTCCAGTTCTAACTGTTGCTTCCTGACCTGCATATAGGTTTCTCAAGAGGCAGGTCAGGTGGTCTGGTATGCCCATCTCTTTCAGAATTTTCCACAGTTTATTTTGATCCACACAGTCAAAGGATTTGGTATAGTCAAAAAGGCAGAAATAGATGTTCTTCTGGAACTTTCTTGCTTTGTCAATGATCCAGCGGATGTTGGCAATTTGATCTCTGGTTCCTCTGCCTTTTCTAAAACCAGCTTGAACATCTGGAAGTTCAAGGTTCATGTATTGCTGAAGTCTGGCTTGGAGAGTTTTGAGCATTACTTTACTAGCGTGTGAGATGAGTGCAGTTGTGTGGTAGTTTGAGCATTCTTTGGCATTGCCTTTCTTTGGGATTGGAATGAAAACTGACCTTTTCCAGTACTGTGGCCACTGCTGAGTTTTCCAAATTTGCTGGCATGTTGTGTGCAGCACTTTCACAGCATCGTCTTTCAGGATTTGAAATAACTCAACTGGAATTCCATCACATCATCCACTAGCTTCGTCCATATTGATGCTTTCCAAGGCCCACTTGACTTCACATTCCAGGATGTCTGGCTCTAGGTGAGTGATCACACCATCGTGATTATCTGGGTCATGAAGATCTTTTTTGTACAGTTCTTCTCCACCTCTTCTTAATATCTTCTGCATCTGTTAGGTCCATACCATTTCGGTCCTTTATCGAACCCATCTTTGCATGAAATGTTCCCTTGGTATCTCTAATATTCTTGAAGAGATCTCTAGTCATTCCCATTCTGTTGTTTTCCTCTATTTCTTTGCATTGATCGCTGTGGAAGGCTTTCTTGTCTCTCCTTGCTATTCTTTGGAACTCTGCATTCAAATGGGAATATCTTTCCTTCTGTCCTTTGGTTTTCACTTCTCTTCTTTTCACAGACATTTGTAAGGCCTCCTCAGACAACTATTTTGCCTTTTTGCATTTATTTTCCATGGGGATGATCTGGATCCCTGTCTCCTGTATAATGTCACGAACCTCCATCTATAGTTCATCAGGCTCTGTGTCTATCAGATCTAGTCCTTTAAATCTATTTCTCACTTCCACTGTATAGTCATAATGGATTTGATTTAGGTCATACCTGAATGGCCTAGTGGTTTTCCCTACTTTCTTCATTTTAAGTCTGAATTTGGCAATAAGGAGTTCATGATCTGAGCCACAGTGAGCTCCTCGTCTTGTTTTTGCTGATTGTATAGATCTTCTCCATCTTTGGCTGCAAAGAATACAATCAATCTGATTCCAGTGTTGACCATCTGGTGATGTCCATGTGTATAGTCTTTTCTTGTCTTGTTGGAAGAGGGTATTTGCTATGACCAGTGTGTTCTCTTGGTAAAACTCTATTAGCCTTTGCCCTGCTTCATTCCTTACTCCAAGGCCAAATTTGCCTGTTATTCCAGGTGTTTCTTGACTTCCTACTTTTGCATTCCAGTCCCCTACAATGAAAAGGACATCTTTTTGAGGTATTAGTTCTAAAAAGTTCTAATTCCCCACACAGTTATTAAATGGCCAAAGAGACTAGGAAAAGGTGACCAAGAAAGAAAAGTTTGGTCCAAATATTTTGCCCATTTCTGGCTGCTCCCCTTGTAGGGACATTGGGTGCCTCTTAGCATTGGAAGGTCAGTATAAACCCCTAACATGGCTCCCCTTTTGGGGACTGCCTTCAGTCATTATGAGGCACCACACAACCGCAGAGCAGGGCTCATCACGAGCTTCATACTTATTTCTGTATGTCTCTTTCTTTCTACATTCACACAGACAGGTAAGAAGAGTCAATTCCTAGGTTCAGTTCAGTTCAGTCGCTCAGTCATGTTCGACTCTTTGTGACCCCATGAACCACAGCATGCCAGGTGTCTCTGTTCATCACCAACTCCCAGAGTCCACCCAAACCCATTCCATTGAGTTAGTGATGCCATTCAATCATCTCATCATCTGCCGTCCCCTTCTCCTCCTGCCCTCAATCTTTGCCAGCATCAGGGTCTTTTCCTATGAGTCAGCTCTTCGTATCAGGTGACCAGAGTATTGGAGTTTCAGCTTCAATATCAGTCCTTCCGATGAACACCCAGGGCTGATCTCCTTTAGGATGGACTGGTTGGATCTCCTTGCAGTCCAAGGCATTCTCAAGAGTCTTCTCCAACACCACAGTTCAAAAGCATCAATTCTTTGGCACTCAGCTTTCTTTATAGTCCAACTCTACATCTATACATGACCACTGGGAAAACCATAGCTTTGACTAGATAGATCTTTGTTGGCAAAGTAATGTCTCTGGTTTTTAATATGCTGTCTACGTTGGTCATAGCTTTCCTTCTAAGGAGTAAGCGTCTTTTAATTTCATGGCTGCAATCACATCTGCGGTGATTTTGGGATCCAGAAAAAAAAGTCAGACACTGTTTCCACTGTTTCCCCATCTATTTGCCTTGAAGTGATGGGACTGGATGTCATAATCTTAGTTTTCTTAATGTTGAGTTTTAAGCCAACATTTTCACTCTCCTCCTTCACTTTCATCAAGTGTCTCTCTAGTTCCTCTTCACTTTCTGCCATAAGGGTCGTGTCATCTGCATATCTGAGGTTATTGATATTTCTCCCAGCTATCTTGATTCCAGCTTGTGCCTCCTCCAGCCCAGTGTTTCTCATGATGTACTCTGCATATAAGTTAAGTAAGTAGGATGACAATATACAGCCTTGACATACTCCTTTTCCTATTTGGAACCAGTCTGTTGTTCCATGTCTAGTTCTAACTGTTGCTTCCTGACCTGAACACAGATTTCTCAAGAGGCAGGTAGGTTGATAAGAAGTCCAGGGTTCCCGAAGCAGAGAAAGGGTCTGAAGCCCTCGAGAAGGAGAATGGTGTCTGGGGCTCTCAAGGAGAAAAGGACAAATGTTCTGTTTTACATTGCTTTGTCTTAGTCAATGTAACAATGGATCTTGCTCAAAAACACGTTTCTCCTTAACAAGAACCTTCTGACTAATCCTAATATAAAATGTATATTATGGGAGTGGGTCTGGTATGATCTTTCTATTGCTCATTCTAATCTTGTTAATTTAAGATATATGTTGTGGAATTGAGTTTGAAAAAAATATATAAAGCCTTGATAAGACTAGCTAGGGGGGCATTCTCTGTTCCCCTTCTGATGTCTATGTCAGAAGCTTTTTCTTTACTTTAAAAAAAACTCTACTACACAAAAGCTCTTGAGTGATCAGCCTGGTCCCTGGTCCTGAAGCTAAATCTTCTTTGGAGATCATGAATCCAACCTCATTCACCATAAACTATCATCTTGGGGGCTGGTCCAGGGTCTTCAGGACCAGGTAAGAACACTCAGAGCTCTAGCCTCTCTGGTTTCTCAGTATGCACATTTTCTGCTTTACTTTCCTAACTCTGTGGTGTGCTTGTGTGAATGAATGACACACCCTCTTTGAAGCAAGTGATAAGCCCTGCTCTGTGGTTTTGCAATGCCTCGTAATAACTGAAGGCAGCCCCAAAAGAGGAGCTTTGTCAGGGGTTTATACAAACCTGCCAATGCCAAGAGACACCCAAGGTCCCTGCAAGGGGAGAGACCAGAAATGGGCAAACTGTGTAGACCGAACTTTCCTTTCTCAGTCAGCTTTTCCTAGTCTCTTTGACCATTTCATAATTGCGAGGAAAATTAGAACTACTGACCTAATCTGTAGGATCATAGACTTTAAATGGACTTGTGATCCATGCTGTTATTGTGTACTTTTACTTAGACTCCATATATGCAAGCCCTTAGCCTTGCTAGACTAGGCAAGCCTTGCTAGAAAGTTACTAACAGCACATTTTAGAGTGAGGTGGAACTCTAGTTCCAGAAATGTCTCTCAGGCTCTTGGCTGCCTGCCTTAGGGGCCAGTGACCTGAAAGTGAGTCTTTGTCATGGCTGTGTCTCCTGTCTATGTGGATAGAGGCACTGCTGATGACTATGAGGTTTTTGAGGACACAGATCAGGAATTGTAGGATCTGGTCAGATTGGAAATGCAATGGGCTTCTTCCTTTGGTAGCACTAGCTCTTAGCAGACCAGAGAAGACTCTCTGATGGCTTCTGTCTCAACTCCTTACGTATTTCTTTTGTGAAAGGTGTGGAAATGAACTGTAAGAACTGGCACTAGTAGCTTGAGGACAAAAATCACTCTTTCCTCGCTGGCCAACCCTCCACAACCTCTTTTGCTATCACATATACTGGTGTGGTGACACTCAGAAGGGACATCTTGGTTGTTGTCTGTCCCTTTATGACTCACCGCTTCTATTGCAGTCAGGACTTTACTCAGAAATGTGCATAGGCACATGAAAGATGGATGCTTCCCCTAGTAGTACTAGCTTGGGAGGCATTCCAAAAAGCTACTCTATCCCGCCCCAAGTGGAATCAGAGGAAAAGGGCAAATCAAACAAAAGTCTTGGTGGTGGAACTAAATCAATCTGGGATGCCATCTGGGATGCATCTCCACCCCACCTTGGTGGTAGAACCGGGAGGAACGAGTAAGACGCTTGCATCAGTCAGGGACAGACTAAGTCCGATCAGGGAAGGAAAGCTTCGGTGGCAAGTCTGTCTACACTCCTATCTAAAGCAGGGAAGGACGCTTACAGTGGAAAAAAAGTCATGGCTGTGGATGCTGCTTTATTCTCTCTCTCTCTTTTTTTTTTTTTTTTTTTTTTTTTTTTTTTATATTGGAGGCTAATTACTTTACAATTATTGTAAGGTTTTGTCATACATTTTGACATGAATCAGCCATGGATTTTACAGGTATTCCCATCACGTCCTCCACCTTCCTCCTCCACCCCATTTCCTTCTCTGGGTCTTCCCAGTGCACAAGGCCCGAGCACGTTGTTCTCATGCATCCAGGCTGGGCTGGTGAATCTGTTTCCCGCCTTGATAATATACATGTTTTGATGCTGTTTCTCCCTCAAACATCCACCTTCGAGCCTGTCTCCACAAAGTCCAAATTCCTGTTGCTGTACATCTGTGTCTCTTTTCTGTTTTGGCATGATAGGGTTATCGTTCATCTTTTTTTAAAAATTCATAGTATATTGCCCCGTAGTTATACTGTTTAAATTGGTCTTTTATCTTTTTTCCTGGCTTTACTTCACTTTTTTAATGGGCCTCCAGTTCCATCATTCAATCCCATTTCTTTTAGAAACTGATCCATGAAAATTTCTTTTTCAATCCACGCTTGATAATATCCCATGTTATATGTTTACCTGTTGGCCCTATTAATTCCTCCTTTATAGAATGGAGCCCTAATGCAGTTCCCAAAACACACTTATCCTTTTTAAAAAATGTTATTTTTTTTTTAAAAAAAGTTGCTTTGGGGACCCAAGTTTGATCCCCAGAGTTTAAAAAGACATGCCTGATCTTCTTCTGTGATACTGAATGGCCACAGTATCCTTTGGAAGACAGAGAATGCTGACCTGTTGAAGGATCTCAATTATTACTGTTTTACAACTAGACCGGTTCTGTACAAAATAAGGGACATGGGTAGAAGTGCCTTATGTGTTGTTCTTTATCTGTCTGGGAGACATGCCAGACTTATGTCCTAAGGGTACAGATTTGGGTGTGAAACCTTCAGCTCCCTCCTGTTCTCTTACTTTGGCCCCTTTATCTGGGGGTCCCAACTAAACAGGGTGAGAATCAAGGCACCCTTCTAGGAGGGGTTGCCTCAGTCTTGGTAGAATTTCCAACAGTCCCAATTGTGGTCAAGACTATTCAGAGGATTCAAAAAGTACATAGAAACTTTTATGGACCTAACTTTACTTTATGAGCTTACTTGGTGAGATGTAATGTATGTCTTGGGACAGACACTGAACCCTGACTCAAAAACTTGAGTTTTGGAGGAAGCTATTATTTTTGGAGATGAATGGTTTGAATGTGAGACAAGGGGAAAGAGGGAACACAGAATAGTCCTCCTTCATACTGGGAACCAAATGGTTCCAGTAACAGAGCTGCTTTGCTGGATGTATTTCTGAAGGACTTAAGCAAGTTCATGCTAAGACTTTATGCTAAGTTGACTGACATAGAACAGGGAGAGAAGGAAACTTCAGGTAAATTCCTAGATAGACTATGGGAAGCTCTGCACAAGTTTACTGATGTTGATCTTGAAAGTGCAGAAGTAGGAATGATCTTAAAAGATAGATTTCTCACTCAGTCACCCCCAGATATCTGCCATGTTACAAAAACAGGCGTTTGGACCAAATCAGTCTTTAGAAAAACTGTTACAGCTGGCTCAGATGGTATATTATGGTAGAGAATATAAGGAGGAAAATGAGGCAAAAAAGAACCAGCCAAAAGACTGAAGCCCCAACAATGGCTGTTAGATCTGCTCTGAAACAGCCTGAGGAAAAATGCCCAGAGGAACCCAGGTGAAAAGGGATGAACTTGTTATTAGAGGAGAGGAGGGGCATCTCAAGCAGGATTGCCCTCAGGTATCTAAGCCACACCTGGCTCCAGGTCTGCAAAGGACCATACTGGAGAAGAGACTTCCCTCCAAGGTGTAGGCCTCCGGGGTCAGACTCTCAAGACAGTCTGGACTGAAGGTGCCCTGGGGCCCCACACAAGTTCCAGTCCTCAGGTATAATTAACACCTGAAGAACCCTGGTTATTAATAACTGTGGGGTGTCAACCAGCCGATTTCTTTTGGACCCTGGCGCAGTTTTTTCTATGCTCACTGAAGCCCCTAGCCTGCTTTCCTCCTGATTCACTACCATAATGGGACTGTCTGGATGAACCAAACATTATTACATCTGCCATCCTTTAACTGGGACTCTGTGCTGTTTTCTCAGGAATTTCTGATCGTGCCAGAGTCTCCCTCATCCCTTCTGGGGAGGGGTATACTGAGCAAGGTCCAGGCCTCTGTTTTCATGAATATGGAGCCTGCCCTTTCTCTCTCATTAATTGAACAAAATATAAATCCTAAAGTGTGGGCTGATGGAAAAACTGTGGGTTGAGGACAAATGCTGTTCTTAACTTTATCAAGCTCAAAGACCTTCACCTATTTTCACATCAAAAGCAGTATCCATTAAAGCCTGAGGTGTCACTATGGAAAACAGTGTGGAGATTTCTTAAAAAACTGAAAATAGAACTGCCATATGACCCAGCAATACCACTTCTGGGCATACACACTGAGGAAACCAGATCTGAAAGAGACACGTGCACCCCAATATTCATCACAGCACTGTTTATAATAGCCAGGACATGGAAGCAACCTAGATGCCCATCAGCAGATGAATGGATAAGGAAGCTGTGGTACATATACACCATGGAATATTACTCAGCCATTAAAAAGAATTCATTTGAATCAGTTCTAATGAGATGGATGAAACTGGAGCCCATTATACAGAGTGAAGTAGCCAGAAAGATAAAGACCATTACAGTATACTAACACATATATATGGAATTTAGAAAGATGGTAATGATAATCCTATATGCAAAACAGAAAAAGAGACACAGATGTACAGAACAGACTTTTGGACTCTGTGGGAGAAGGTGAGGGTGGGATGTTTCGAGAGAACAGCATGTATATTATCTATAGGGAAACAGATCACCAGCCCAGGTGGGATGCATGAGACAAGTGCTCGGGCCTGGTGCACTGGGAAGACCCAGAGGAATCGGGTGGAGAGGGAGGTGGGAGGGGGGATCGGGATGGGGAACACATGTAACTCCATGGCTGATTCATGTCAATGTATGACAAAACCCACTGCAATGTTGTGAAGTAATTAGCCTCCAACTGATAAAAATAAATGAAAAAAAAAAAAAACTTTCAACTTCAAATGAGCTACAGAAAAAAAAATTCACTAATCATAATGAATTAATGAAGTAAATAAATCACTGTAACCTTTTTAAAAATAAAAAAAAAAATTAAAAAATAAAGCCTGAGGTGTTAAGGAAGGGTTAAAACCCATCATTGAGAATTTAAAGGAGCAAGGGCTGTTAATTCTCTGTAACAGTCCATACAACACTCCTATTTTGGGTGTAAAAATTCAAATGATAAATCAAGATGTGTTCAAGATATACTAATAATAAGTGTCTAATCCTTAAACTTAATTGTCTGAAATTCCTAAATGAGCCAAATATGATTTTAAGACAATTGGGAGGATTCTTGGGCATTACAGGCTGTTGCAGCATTTGGATTCCAGGTTATGGGGAACTTGCCCAGCCTTTATATAAACTTACAACTGAGACTCAGTAGGCCCAAGTTGACAAGCTGGTTTGGTCCCCAGAGACTCAAAAGTCTTTTAAGGCCTTTCAAACTGCTGTCTTATGGCTCCAGCTTTGAGCTTGCCCACAGGATCAGAGTTTAGTTTGCTACTGAAAAAAGGTTATGGCCACATTGCTTACTATTGTAAGCATTGTTATTATTGTTTTGCTAATGCTTAAAGCTCATAAGTTTACTAATGGGTGAAATTTTACTGTACTGACTTCTCACGATGTAAGTGGGATCTTAAATTCTAAAGTCCAGAGTGACAATAGTTCCGTCTTTTTTTTTTTTTTGGTGGTTTTTGCCATAATGGTTCCGTCTTAGAGCTGCTATAACTCAAAGGGTGTCAAAAGTTCTAGGAATAGAATATCACACTGTTCCTGGAGACCCCAATCTTCAGAAAAAGTTGAATAGGCTAATGACACTATTAAAACACATCCATGTAAGCTAACTCAGGAAACACAAGACAGTTGATTTACAGTTCTACCCATAGCTTTAATGAGGGCTCAAACTATCCCTCCCACACACACAAAAGAAGGGACTGTCTCTATGACAGATTGTTTTTGTGCACAGATATTGTCATAGATCCTGAAGCCTTAAAATTAACTATGTGACTCAGCTTTTAGCTTTTCAATAGATATTATCGAGAGATTAACTCCTGACCCAGCCTTTGAGTCAAACAAACCGCTGTTTGAGTCAGGAACTGAGATGAGCCTGAGAATCTATATGGGCTTGTTTCTGCTGACTCCAAAATGTCCTGAGTCAGCTGTTTGACCCTCAAGACAACGCCTTCTTGTCCTGGGCTCATTCCTACACTTCATTCCATAATCAACATAATTGCTGGGTCGGCAGAGCACGCCCCTCCTCATCAGTTGAAGACTTCCCATGGTGCGTTTCTCCACTTCAAGGAAAGGACTTTCTTCAACTCTGTGATGACATCTAGCAATGCTAATATGGACTGATGTAGCTATGGGCATAATGTAACTTTTAATTTTAATTAGGATTAAATTTGCTTTAATAACTATTTTGTCTTACATCTGTAACTGTAAAATAGGGTTTGTTTCTAACTGTTTGAAAGCTTTTAAATTACAAATGATTGTCCAGGCTCCTATGAGCCCACAGAGTCCTCCAACTATTACTTGGGGCCCCTAGATCAGAGACCTTCAACATGAAGGTTAGGAGAATATGTTGCCTCAACAATTTAGGGGCAATGCCCCTCAACAGCAGGAAGTAGTTATGGAATGAAAATGACACCCCTTTCCCTTGGCAACATAATTCTAAAAGGAAAGGGGGAATGAGAGAGTCAACTCCTAGGTAGGCTTATAAGAAGTCCAGGGTTCCTGAGGAGGAGAAAGGGGTCTGGGGCTCTCCAGGAGAAAAGGGCAAATGTTCTTTGCTACATTGCTTTGTCTTAGTCAATATAACAATGTATCTTGCTCAAGGACATGTTTCTCCTTAACAAGAACCTTTTGACTAATCCTGTCACTTAAAAATGTATATTTTAGGAGTGAGTCTGGTAAGGTCTTTCTATTGTTCATTCTAATCTTGTTAATTAAAGATATATGTTGTGGGAGTGGATCTGAATAGAATATATAAGGCCTTGATAAGACTAGCTGGGGGGCATTCTCTGTCCCCCTTCTGATATCTATGTCAGAAGCTTTCTCTGTCCCTTTTCTTACTTTAATAAAACTCTGCTATACAAAAGCTCTTGAGTGATCAAGCCTGGTCCCTGGTCCTAAAGCTAAATCTTCTTCGGAGATCGCAAATCTGACATCATTCACCAAAAACTATCACAGGCACATCTTAGAGTTAGCAGAATATATGGAGAAACATGTGTAGACTAAAATAACAGGCTAGTTAGAGCTCTGATTGTCTTTACCCTGTCCTGAATATCCCAGATGAGCCCCCAAGATGATAGCTTATGGTGAACCACGTCGGATTCATGATCTCCGAAGAAGATTTAGCTTCAGGACCAGGGACTAGGCTTGATCACTCAAGAACTTTTGTGTAGCAGAGTTTTATTAAAGTGAAAAGGGGACAGAGAAAGCTTCTGACATAGACATCAGAAGGGGATGGAGAGTGACCCTATTTGTAGACTTTTTTAATGATGGTCATTCTGACTGGTGTGAGGTGATACCTCATAGCAGTTTTGTTTTGCATTTCTCTAATAATTGGTGATGTTGATCATCTTTTTATGTGCCTCATGGTCATCTGTATGTCTTCTTTGGAGAAATGTCTATTTAAGTCTTACACCCGCTTTTTATTAGGTTGTTTGTGTTTTTTTGCTATGGAGTTGCATGAGCTGTTTATATATATTTTGGAGATTAATCCCTTGTCAGTTGCTTTGTTTGCAAATATTTCCTCTCATTCTGAGGGTTGTCTTTTCATCTTGTTTCCATCCGCTGTAGTCATAAGAAGGCCAGCCCCAGAGGGGGCCTTTCCTAGTTCATGAGGGGGCAGGGTTGTAGAGTGGCTGTAATGGCGGCTCCGTCTTGTCCACATTACTGATTAATGGCACGTTGCTTCTATGGCAATCTGAATTTCCTCTGCAAGCATTTCCAGTTGCAAATTTCCTCACTCCAGTTCCCTCAGACTGTATCCTTGCCTTCGGCAGCAGTCCTCTCCCCAGGTTCACTCTCCAGTCACCATGTTCCAGCATCCAGCCTCCATGCTGACCGATGGACATGTGTCCCAGGTTGGGACATGCAGGGTTGTGGTGCAAACCATCTGTATGGGTTTCACTCTGTCCTGCCTGTTTCATTCTCCTCCCATTTCATTCTCCTCCAACAGCCTCAGATGCCCTCCTTCTGTCCCAACTGATATCCTGTTGGTGAGGGGGTTTCCCTGGATTTGAGAACCTTTCTGCTCCTTCAGCTCCACCCCCTAGGAGTGCAGGTCCCCTCCTGCTTCCGTTCCTCTTCTTTTTACCTTCTTTCTTTCATCTTTCCCAGTTGGTGTCTGAGGTCTTCTGCTAGTGTGCTGGTGCTCTGTGTGAATCATTCCATCTGTAGATGTATTCTTGGTGCATTTGTGGAGAGAGATTAATTTCTTGTTCTCCTACTCCTCCACCATTCCTTGCTTTCTCCTAGGAATTTGTATTGTTTGCAAACATCTTGGGTGATTCTCATGCAAGTAGTCCTTAGACAATAGTATGATGAACACTAGCTTAAGCTATTGATAGCACTAGGATCGGTCTGTGGAAAATTTGCCATTGGTAGCATTCTTTCTAGAGATACTGAACTTCTGTTTCTCACCAATGTGCTTTACTATAGTGAGGCAATACAAAATTATGGATGAGTGCTGATACTGGAATCAAAATAACCTGTGTGACCATTTCTGCTGCATGATCTTGAGTATATTACCTTCCTGAGCCTCACTTTTCTTGTAAGCAAATTATAAAGAGAATACTATAATCTTGCATTACTGGGGACTATTGTAAAAGTTAAATACATGTAGAACAGTTAGCATAGTGTCTTGCACAGGAAATCATGTGTGACATTGTTAGTTGTTATTGTTATTACAATAATTTAGCATCAGTCTTACTGGTAGACGGATTACCATGTAGATGAGTGGGAGAACAAGGAAACCCCCCATATTGTTTTCCTGTGAACCTAGAAAATGGGACTTAGCTATCCCACTGCATGTAAAGGAGAGAATAGAGTCCACAACATGAGACAACTGTCTATGTGATTCATGCAGTCAAGATGGGAACTTTTCCCAATCTTTCTTTCTTATACTAATCCTATTGTAAAGGAAACCATTCTTATCCTTATGTTATCATTGGACTTTAAAAATCTATACAATAAAATACATGTCCAAAAATAAACTGAAACTATGTATGTATAAGATTGTGGGTAATGAGAGACAAACTTCTCATTGTCAGAGAAAGAATTTACAAATAAGAAAAGGCAGAGGGCTAGAAGGAAACCTGTTGTGTTGAATTGGAGATGAAAGTCAAAGACATGAGTATGAACTCATATCTTGTTTAATGTGTATGGGGATGGATAGATACCAAAATGATTATAGATCTGTGTGCCAAGAAGCACCTAGAAGTAGTGATCCCCAGTAACAATGGGTACACCTAGTTTTCAGACCTTGATTTCTAATTACCATTCTCTAATGAAGGAACCAAGGCTACATGGAGAAATTTCTGATTCTTGGGCTAGGACAGTGAATATAAAAGATTAGTGTGGAGAATCTTGTTGTCCCAGAAAGTAAGGAAGTGTTCAATAAAGGAAGAGGGTATGTCATAGGTACAGAGCAGCCAGCCTGAAGGAGATTCCCAATGGCCAAAACTAGAATAATCTGACCAACAAAATAAAAAAATGATACTATTGAATTATAGCCCAGTGAATAAAATATTCCTCTGTCCGTACTTATGTAAATAAATGATTGGATAAATAATTAAAAGAGAAAGAAGAAATACCTCTTTCTTTGAGAAGGATTTCAATCAATACATGTAAAAGAAATGAGGAAAATTTTTTTAAGTCACCATTAGGCAAACATCACAGTAAATAATTGTTGCAAGCAAAAATCTTAGATGGATGCTAAAATCTTTGGGCAAAAATATGAGAAACAATCTCTATAATTTCAAACAGCCTCTTCCACAAGATGTATATTAGATAGAAGAGGGGGGCTCAGTAACTATACAATGTAGAAATCTGTCAGACCAAAAGATCAAAATTAGCATGACCTGTATAAGATATTTTATGATGAATTGAAAAATGTCACCTCTGTGGTGTTCATACAAAAATACATAATCTCATTCTATTCATGACCAGGTCATGAAAGATGGAAAGACAGAGAAACTATCACAGACCAGAGGAGACACAGAAGATAGGACAACTAGGTGAAATGTGGGATCCACCTGGAGAAGAAACTGTATTCCTAATAAAAATTGGTAGAATTCTTAAAAGGTCCATAGATTAATATGTATGTATTTTACAATAAATAGTATTGCTTCAAGTTATTGTTAGTTTTTCTAAACAAAAATCTTCCATTCAATAAAACTAGAATCTTTTGGCTTCCTATGTGAATATTTTCCATCCAGATTCAGCAAGTATATTTCTCCCCTCAAAGCACATCACACTTTTCCAAAAGAGATTAATTTAGCAGGGGATTATTTTCAAGGACTGTTGATTTAAAACTCTCAAGTGAATAAAACTTAATCTATAAAATTGATTTGGTCCCAATAGTATTCTTCTTGGATGATGTATTGTAAATTGATAATTTTAGCATCACTAAAAATCATAACATAAAATACATCATCACTATGGTTGTGATCTTATGTTTAAATGCAATAGTGTGTCACTCATAAACCAAGATAATATTTCACAGTCTAGAGACATGTTGTATTGTGATTATACATTTTTTTTTGGCCATGTCATGTGACTTATGGGATCTTTTTAGTAACCTAATCAGGAATTGAAACTGGGCCATTGGCAGTGGCAGTACAGAGTCCTAACCACTGACTATACTGTGCTTGGTCGATCAGTCATGTCTGACTCTTTGAGACCCCATGGACTGTAGCCCACCGGGCTCCTTTGTCCATTGAGAGCCAGGGAATTCCCTGATTATACTTTTAAATTTATTTGAATCATTATGGTATCAAGTCTACTAAGAAATGAATTGTTTATGTCCCAGGGGAAGAATTTATTTACTATCTACTTAAGTAGAGAGTAAAGATTTAGAAAGCAAATTTCTAATCTTCAAATGTCTGCCATCTGAGGCTGTGAGATTTCTACTGCAGGGTAGGTTTTATTTACTAGTGTGGTCCAGAAATATTGGTATGATTGCCTACTGGTCTCAGGAATCATGTAAAAAATGCTGGTAAAACCAGTGCCAGTCCTGTGGGAAGCTATTAATGCCAATAATGTGTAATCAGTGATCTTTGAATATATTCAAAGTTGGTTCACAAAAAAATATATACCCTACAGTCATGTGTGGCCAGAAATTAGAAACAAATGAAATTTGAAGAAAAACCTTTGTAAACTGTGCCAAAATAGTTACCTGTTCTCTCATGTTCAAAACAAGTGTGCTGAATCAGTTACATGTTAAAAACATGGATGAATAATTACTGAATTAAATTTAATTTACCTTAAATCAGTTAAACTAACAAATTGCCTATTCAACAATCATTCCAAAACCCCCAAAGTAAAGAAAGAAAACAGAAATGTAAAACGTTACTTTTTTCCAGAATAATTCTCTCCTACAGCCAAGTAGGGTACCAGCTGGTTAAGATCACCAATTGAACTAGTTAATTGGACTAGCAAATGGGACATATAAACATTGCCATTGGGATTACAATTGAGAAATTAGGAAAATCTGTCACTCTCTTCTTTCTGAACTTTTTCTTCTCTTGGCTATAACTCTTTTTCACTCTCCTCCCTTATTACCTACAGATCAGCTTCCAAGTGCTTATTCACAACCCCCTTTTGCCAGCAGAAGATGCCCTTGACATTTTTCATGTTCATAAGAATGTGCCTGGCACATAGTAGACACTATAAGTGTTTTATTGAATTAATAAACAGGTATTAGAGCATTAGAAGTTTAATAGAGGAAGATGTTTTGAGGAAAATGGTGCTTTCTCGCTGTACACTGAAATCATACCATAAAGTGTCTTCCTTCTTCTTACTCATTAGTACAGTTCTTAACATCAGAAGAAACAAGTGGATTTTGAATTTCAAATGGTAAGTTTTCTTTCACACCATAAGTTAGATCAGAGATAGATTTGTGGAGGGAAAAGGTATATTGCTGATTTTTTTCTTGGGTCTGTTGACTGGAAAAAAAAACACACAGAAAAACACAATCTAAAAGCTAAGAAATATGTTTTATTTGGGAAATCAATGAGGACTATAGTCTGGTATATAGTCACTCAGTTAGCTCTGAGAAACTGTTCTAAAGATATAATAAGAGGCACCACCAAAGGATTAGCTGGGAGTCCCAGGTCAGTATCTCTGTGGAAAGGGGCTCAGATTCCTTAGCACTCACTGGGGTTTTGGATTCAGGACAACATGGGGCCATGTCCATGCTAACTGGGGCTGAATTTTCTGAAGAAAATTGTGACACTGGGAGGAAAATGTCATCCAAAACACAGAAGACAGAGTCTCCTAACATAATCTTTCCACAGTGCCTATAAATTACATGTGGACTCTGGGTGAATTGAATCTGGATTGGCTTTCAGTGTTGTATGTTAGAACACATCACCAGACCAAAGTCGTGTAGACCTTTCATTGCTTTCTTCTAAAATTTTTGTATCTTTTCTTTGCTTTTCTGTTGTTCTGTGTGTTTTTTCTTTTTTATAAAAATACATTTTTCTTTTTTTTTGTTATCATTGCTTTCTTCATCACTTGGGATTCTGCTTTGGTTTTGTTTGTTAGTTTTGTTTCTAATTGTTTGATTTCATTTTTGGTTTCATTTGTCTGCTTGTTCTCTTGTTTTTTTTCTTTGGTTCTATTTTTAATTCTTTTCTGTGTGAAGGTGTATGTTTCTCTGTTCTTGTTTCTGTTTGATTTTACTTTTGCCATTTGTCTGGGGGTTCATTTGTCACTTTAAAAAAAATCCCCTTTTTTGCCAAGAGGAGTGGCTTACAAGGTCTTTGTTCCCCAAACAGAAGTCAGGCCTGTGCCTCAGGGGTGGAAGCACAAAGTCCAGGGTGCTGGACTACCAAAGAATTCCTGGCCCCAGAGAATATTAGTCAACAAGAGCTCTCAGGGAAACCTCCATCCAAATCTGAAATCTGACTCCACCCAATTGCCTGTAGCACCCACCACTGGATGCTACATGCCAAAAACAAATAAAACAGGAACACAAACCTACCCATCAGCAGACAGGCTACTTAAAAGAGTACCAAGCCCAGAGATATCCCAAAACACACCACCTGAAATGATCCTCTCATCAGAGAGAAAATATTCAGTTCCACCCCCCAGAATGCAGGTATCAGTCCTTCCCACCATGAAGCCTACACAGGCTACTGGAGTAACATTACCCACCAGGGCAGAGACCAAATGAACACTGTAAGTTAGACAAAATGAGTAAACAGAAAAATATCTTGCAGGCAAAGTAAAAAGGTAAAACCATACAAGACCAAATAAACGAAGAGGAAATATGCAATCTATGTGAAAAAAAATTCAGAGTAATGATAGTAAAAATGATTCAAAATATTGACAATAGAATGGATAACACACAAGAAATGATTAACAAGAACCTAGAAGAACTAAAGAACAAACTGTGATGAACAACACAATAACTGAAATTAAAAATACACTGGAAAGAATCAAGGGCTTCCCTGGTAGCTCAGCTGGTAAAGAATCCACCTGCAGTGAGGAAGACCTGGGTTCAATCCCTGGGTTGGGAAGGTCCCCTGGAGGAGGGCATGCAACCCATTCCAGTATTCTTGCCTGGAGAATCCCCATGGACAGAGGAGCCTGGTGGGCTACAGTCCATGGAGTCGTGAAGAGTCAGGTACGACTGAGCAACTAAGCACAGCACAGCAGAGAAGGAATCAATAGCAGCCTAACAGAGAAAAAAATGGAGAAGTGAGCTGGAAGATAAAATGGTTGTAATAACTGTTGAGGAGCAGAATAGGGAAAAAGAATGAAAAGAATTGAGGACAGACTCAGAGACCTCTGGGACACACTTAACACACCAACATCTGACATGTAGGAGTCACAGAAGAAGAAGAGAAAGAGTCTAAGAAAATATTTGAAGATTTTACAGTCACCCAAATCTAGGAAGTGAAGAGAGTCCCATACAGGATACACAAAATAAGAAGCATACCAAAACACATATTAATCAAATTAACAAAAATTAAACACACAGAAAAATATTAAAAGCAACAAATAACGTACTCCCACAAGGTTAAGTGCTCGTCTTCCAGCAGAAGATCTGCAGGCCAGAAGGGAGAGGCAGGATATATTTAAGGTAATGGAAGGGGAAAATCTACAACCAAGAGTACTCAGCAAGGATCTCATTTAGTTTCAATGAAGAAATCACTAACCTTACAGACAAGCAAAAGTTAAGAGAATTCAGTACCACCAAACCAACTTTACAACAAATGCTAAAGGAACTTCTCTAGGCAGAAAACACCAGAGAAGGAAAGGATTAAAAAAAAAAAAAAAAAAAAAAAAAAGGATCTGAAGATGGCCAGCATTGAAAGGTAATAGAATCACTCTTGATCTGGTTTTTCTGGGTCTGGCATCTGAGAGGTTCTGACGGAGTAAAGGTACTTCTTTCTGCCACTCTCTTGAGATCTCTTGAGGGCAGGTCCAGATATCCAGGAATTGGAGACACTGAAACTGAATGATGGGGCAAGTGACTGCTCAAGGGGCAGCAGAGCTGGATCCAGAGTCATCTTCTAGCCCTCATTTAGGTTGAACTTATTTTCAGTCAAGTGCTTAGGTTTGTGCCTTGCACAAATTTCAGATCAAGTTGGTGAAGTAGGAAGATCCTGCACTCACTTCCTCCCAGTGACACAACAAAACTACAACCACATATAGAACCACTGTCTCTGAGAACTGACCCAAAGACCAGCACAACAGATTTTCTACAACTAAGGGTATAAGGAAAAGGCCACATTGAGAAAAGTAGGAGGCACATAGTCCTGGTCTAGTGAGAACCACACCCCCCCCACCACATACACTACTATGGGGCAACCCACAAAGAGAAGTGATATCACAACTGCAGAGGCAGTTCAACTCAAGAGGAGCAGGGGTTCAACTCCCATATCAGGCTGGAGTACCTGCACTGGGAAGCTGAGCCTCCATAAGAGCTGGCTTTGAAAACCAGCAAGACTTATATCTGGGGGAGCCTAGGGGCTGTGGGAAAGGGAAGAGTCTCCACTCTTAAAAGACTCATGTAAATACTCACTCACTCCAAAGTCCATCACAGAGGGAGCAGCTTGAAAAGCTGGGCCATACAAGGAGAGTCATTGAGTAATTTCAGGGCTTGCACCAGAGGGGCAGGGGTCCAGTGGAACTTTTGGGATGGAAGTACTGGCAGAAATCATTTGTTTTTACTTTCTTTCCACGTAGCTGGCCTGGTGCTGGTGAGCACCATTTCTATCAGTTTCCATCAACCGAAATAACATCACCTGCCCTGCCCCTGATTTCCCCTGAGAACTCAAGAGGCCAGACCTATGCACCAGCACCCCCTCCCTGCAGCAGTTTCAGCCAGATCCTATAAACATTTGGACCTGGAACCAGCTCAACCTACTAAGGCCATCTGCAGCGGCCACATCCAAGTCTGCATGGGAACCAACCTCACCTACCAGCACACCCACAACAACTGCTGTCCACCTATGACAGGAGGGCACATATAGCCCACACAGGGGATACCCCTGGGATGCCTGGCTTTGTTGACCAGGGGAGATTGTGCCACTGGACCTTATAGGACACCTCCTACATAAGTTCATTCTTCAAGGCGGGGCAACAAATGAAGCTGATATATGTAGAAACAAACAGAGTTAGGCAAAATGAAGGAACTACAGAATATCTTTCAAACACGAGGATATATCAGAAAAACAACTAAATGAAGAGGAGATAAGAAATTTACCAGATAAAGAATTCAGAGTAACACTCGTAAAGATGTTCATCAGAATCAGACTCAATAAAAAACTGGATGAATTCGATGAGAGAATCAATGAAAGTCTAGGCGAATTGTAAGCCTCCTTCAGCAAAGGGCTAGAAACTATAAAGAAGAAAGATTTATAACTTTTGAGTTCATTTACTGAAACAAAAAATACACTAGTGGAAACCAGCAGGAGGTCAGAGAATGCAAAAAAAAAACCAGATCGGTGATTTGGGTGACAAGGGTAGTAAAAATCACTCAATCAGAATAGCAGAAAGGAAAGAGAATAAAACAGTAAAAAGCAAGAATAGGTCCTATGAGCAGTGCAGATGCTCAGGCAAGGGAAAGAGCAGCTGTGGTCAGGCAGACCAGCTTCCAGACTCCTCTCCCCACTCCCAGGACTGCCAGGGTGCCCCAGAGGAAGGTCAGCTCCGCATCGGAAGTGGGGTAGGTACCCAAGAGGAGACCTGGGAGGTTGTCAGATAAATCTGCTCCTGTAGAAGTGGAAACAAAGCCAAAGAAGGTAGCAGCAAAGGATAAATCTTCAGATAGCAAAGTGCAAACAAAAGGGGAAAAGGGAGCAATGGGAAAACAGGTGGAAGTGGCCAACCAAGAGACTGAAGATTTACCTGCATCAAATGGAGAGACTGAAAACAAGGAGAGCTCAGCCTCTGATGGAGCAGGAAAGAAAGAAGTTACGTGTGATTAATATCACACACCTGAATCTATTGGGGTCCCTGTCTACCTTCTCATACAATCCAGAAGAATATTTTTATCAATTATTTTGTGAATGCAAATTTTTTTAGTAGCTCTAGTAGTATTTTTAAGAAGGTAGAACACCTACCTCATCCATTTTTAAAGTGCAAGTGCTTTTTTAATTTAACTGGAGCATAGTCAATTTACACCATTGGAGTCAGTATTGCAAAAAAAAAAAAATCCCTAAAACAATTAAGTTCAAAAGTCTGTTCTGTATTTCTGTGTCTCTTTTTCTGTTTTGCATATAAGAAAATGGTAATAGGATTATGCATATCAATAATTACCTTAAATGTATATGGATTAAATGCTCCAATCAAAAGACATAGACTGGATGAATGGATACAAAGACAAGATATATATATATGATATCTACAAGAGGCTTACATCAGACCTAAGGACACATAAGAATGAAAGTGAGGGGATGGAAAGAGCTATTCCACACAAATGGAAATCAAAAAAAAGCCACAGTAGCAATACTCTTGGCAGGCAAAGTAGACTTTATAATAAATATTACAAGAAACAAGAAGGACACTACATAATACTCAAGGAATTAATCCAAGAAAAATACATAATAATTGTAAATATTTTATGGAGCACCTCAATACTGAAAGTGAAAGTGAAAGTGGAAGTCTCTCAGTCATGTCCGTCTCTTTGCAACCCAATGGACTATACAGTCCATGGAGTTCTCCAGGCCACAATACTGGAGTGGGTAGCTTTTCCATTCTCCAGGGTCTCTTCCCAAACCAGGTTTTGAACCCAGGTCTCCTGCATTGCAGGTGGATTCTTTACCAGCTGAGCCACCAGGGAAGCCTACAATACGTAAGATAAATGCTAATAACCATAGAATGGGAAATTGACAGTAACACCATAATAGTGGAGAATTTAACATTCCATTTACACCAATGGACAGATAATCCAGACAGAAAATTTACAAGGAAACATGATCCTTAAACAACATGTTAGCACAGATGGAATTTGTTGATATGTACAGGACATTCTGTCCAAAAGTAGCAGAATACACTTTCTTTTCACGTACACATAAACCATTCTCCAGAATAGATCACTTTTGGGTTCAAAATCAAGTCTCAGTAATTTTTTAAAAGTTGAAATCATATCAGACATCTTTTCCAACAACAACACCATGAGATTAGATATCAATTACAAGAAAAATAACTGTAAAAAAAAAAAAAAACAAACACATTGAGTTTAAACAGTGTGCTGCTAAATAATCATGAGATAACTGAAGAACTCAAAGAGGAAATTAAAAAATACCTAGAAACAACTGATAACAAAAGCACAATGACACAAAACCTATGGGATTTAACATAAGTAGCTTCTTGGGGAAGCTAGTAGCAATAAAATCTTACCTCAAAAACAAGAAAAATCTCAAATAACAAAGTAATCTTTCACCTAAAGCAATTAGAAAAACAAGAACAAAAAACCCCCAAAGTTACAAGGAAAGAAACCATAAAGATCAGAGCAGAAATAAAGAAAACAATAGCAAAGATCAATAAAACTAAAAGCTGGTTATTTGAGAAGATAAAATAGATAAATAACTAGCATGACTCATCACAAAAAAATGGAATAAAACTCATATCAATAAAATTATAAATGGAAAAAGAGAAGTTAAAATGGGCACTACAGGAAGATAAAGGATCATAAAAGACTACTACAAGCAACTATATGCCAATAAAATGCACAACCTGGAAGAAATGGACAAATTCTGAGAAAAGTATTGATACAACCTTCCAAGACTGAACCAGAAAGAACCAGAAAATATGAGCAGAACAATCATAAGCACTGAAATTGAAACTGTGATTAGAAAACTTCCAACAACAAAAAGCACAGGGCTAGGTAGCTTCAAAGGTAAACTCTTTAAACATTCACAGAAGAGACAACACTTAGTCTTCTCAAATTCTTTCCAAAAACTGAAATGGGAGAAAACTTCCAAAACACAATCTACAAGGCCACTATCACCCTGATGCAAAAACCAGACAAAAATTTCACAAAAAAAAGGAAAATTGCAGATCAATGTCATTTATGAAAATATGCAAAAATTGTCAACAAAATACTAGCAAACAGAATTCAATAAAACATTAAAGGGTTATACACCATGATTAAGTGGATTTTATCTGAGGGATGGAAGGAATCTTCAATATATGGAAATCAATCAATGTGTTACATCATATTAACAAAGTGAAGGATAAAAACCACCTGATAGGGGAGGAGCCAAGATGGCGGAGGAGTAGGACCGGGAGACCACTTTCTCTCCTACAAATTCATCAAAAGAATAACCGAATGCAGAGCAAACTTCACAAAACAACTTCTGATCGCTAGCTGAGGTCATCAGGCGCCCAGAAAAGCAGACCATTGTCTTCGAAAGGAGGTAGGACAAAATATAAAAGATAAAAAGTGAGACAAAAGAGCTAAGGACGGAGACCCGTCCCGGGAAGGGAGTCTTAGGCGGCCTTGCTTGGGCTAGGGTCCGGGCCTGAGTGCCCTGAGGACAATCGGGGGGAGCTTCTGTGAGGTGCCAACTTGAACTGTGGGAGACCAAAGGAGAGAGAGAAAATTGACCGGCCGGAACACACTGCCGGCCGTTCGCAGAACAAAGGGACGGGGAAAGTCCCGAGAAGAGCTCGCAGGCTGCGGACCGGCCCAGCCCCGCCTGAGGCAGGAGGCAGGGGGGAGGGGAAGGTCGCGGCGAGACACAGGGCGCAGGCACCCGACCGGCGCGGGGCGGGGACTGGGGCTGGGGACGCGGAGGGCGGAAGGCGCGCGCACCCGCCTGGCGCCAGCGGAAACTGAGACTGGGTCCGCGGAAGGGAGTGGGTGCGCCACACCTGGGGATAGCGCGCCCACCAAGCCCCTGGCTGCCTGGACCGCTCTGACGGGGAAGGCACAGAGAGCAGGCGCAGCTTTTCCTTCCACGCTTTTGTGTAACACCCGAGGGCTGGAACCTCGCGCAGCGCGGGGCGCGCTCCATATAGAACAGCCGGGAGCCTGAGCAGCGCAGACGGAGAAAGCAGCGTCAGCCCCTTCCGGCAGCGCCAGCCCGCCCCCGCAGGGCCAGCCCCTCCCCGCAGCACCAGCCCCGCCCCGCAGCGCCAGCCCCGCCCCGCAGCGTCAGCCCCTCCCAGCAGCGCAACGGAACTAGCTACCTGAATAAGAGTCCGCCTCCGGCCGCCTGTGTCAAGGCGGAAATGACCCTCTGAAGAGACCGGCAAACAGAAGCCAAATAAACAAAGGGAACCGCTTCAGAAGGGACTGGTGCAACAGATTAAAATCCCTGAAGAAAACACCGACTTCACCGGAAGGGCCCTGTAGATATCGAGAAGTGCAAGCTGGAACGAGGAGCTATCTGAAACTGAGCCGAACCCACACTGACCGCAACAGCTCCAGAGAAATTCCTAGACATATTTTTACTTTTTTTTTTATTTTTCTATTTTTTCTAAGTAAGGAAAAAAAAAAAATTTTTTTTCTTTTTATATTTTTCTTTTTTATTTTTTCTCTTTTATTTTCCTTTAAAATTCCCTATTACTCCCCCATTACTCCTTAACTTTCATTTTCATAGATTTTTACGATTTTTTTAATTAGGGGAAAAAAAAAATTTTTTTTTTCTTTCTTTTTTTTCTTTTTCTTTTTTTTTCTTTCTTTTTTTTTCTCCTTTTTCTTCTTTTTTTTTTCTTTCCTTTTTCTCTTCTATTTTCTATTTTTCTTTTTCTCTTATTTCTTTTAAAGTCCTCTAGTACTCCTCTACTACTCTTCATTTTCATCTTCACTACACTATAACCTTACAAAAAAAAAAGAGAAGCCCTATCTTTAAACCGAAGATTATTCCCTCCCAATCTTGACTCTCTGTTTTCTACCTCAGAACACCTCTATTTCCTCTTTTCCCCTTCTCTTCCCCATCCAATTCTGTGAATCCTTGTAGGTGTCTGAGATACGAGAACACTCTGGGAACAGACAGCTGCGTAGATCTGTCTCTCTCCTCTTGAGTCCCCCTTTTTCTCCTCCTACTCATCTCTATCTCCCTCCTCCCTTTTCTCCTGTTCATGTAACTCTGTGAACCTCTCTGGGTGTCCCTAACGGGGGAGAATCTTTTCGCCATTAACCTAGAAGTTTAATTATCAGAGCTGTATAGTTGGAGAAGTCCTGAGACTACAGGAAGAATAAAACTGAAATCCAGAGGCAGGAAACTTAAGCCCAAAACCTGAGAACACCAGAAAACTCCTGACTACATGGAACTTTAAGTGATAAGTGACCGTCCAAAAGCCTCCATACCTACACTGAAACCAACCACCACCCAAGAGCCAATAAGTTTTAGAGCAAGACATACCACGCAAATTCTCCAGCAACACAGGAACATAGCCCTGAATGTCAACATACAGGCTACCCAAGGTCACACCTAACACATAGACCCAACTCAAAACTCATTACTGGGCACTCCATTGCTCTCCAAAGAGAAGAAATCAAGTTCCACGCACCAGTACACTGACGCAAGCTTCCCTAACCAGGAAACCTTGACAAGCCAAACGTCCAACCCCACCCACTGGGTAAAAAAAAAAAAAAAAAAAGGAACCACAGACCTCCAGAATACAGAAAGTCCACTCCAGACACAGCAATCTAAAC
Source organism: Cervus canadensis (assembly GCF_019320065.1). Lineage (NCBI taxonomy): Eukaryota > Metazoa > Chordata > Mammalia > Artiodactyla > Cervidae > Cervus > Cervus canadensis. The sequence goes on from NC_057419.1 coordinate 75,266,088, forward strand.
AAGATGAAAAGGCAAAGAAATACCCAACAGGTAAAGGAACAAGAAAAATGCCCACCAAGTCAAACAAAAGAGGAGGAGATAGGGAATCTACCTGAAAAAGAATTTAGAATAATGATAATAAAAATGATCCCAAATCTTGAAAACAAAATGGAGTTACAGATAAATAGCCTGGAAACAAAGATTGAAAAGATACAAGAATTGTTTAATAAAGACCTAGAAGAAATAAAAAAGAGTCAATTAAAAATGAATAATGCAATGAATGAGATCAAAAACACTTTGGAGGGAACCAAGAGTAGAATAACGGAGGCAGAAGATAGGATAAGTGAGATAGAAGATAAAATGATGGAAATAAATGAAGCAGAGAGGAAAAAAGAAAAAAGGATCAAAAGAAATGAGGACAACCTCAGGGACCTCTGGGACAATGTGAAACGCCCCAACATTCGAATCATAGGAGTTCCAGAAGAAGAAGACAAAAAGAAAGGCCATGAGAAAATACTCGAGGAGATAATAGCTGAAAACTTCCCTAAAATGGGGAAGGAAATAGCCACCCAAGTCCAAGAAACCCAGAGAGTCCCAAACAGGATAAACCCAAGGCGAAACACCCCAAGACACATATTAATCAAATTAACAAAGATCAAACACAAAGATTAAAAGCAGCAAGGGAGAAACAACAAATAACACACAAAGGGATTCCCATAAGGTTAACAGCTGATCTATCAATAGAAACCCTCCAAAGGCAGAAGGAAGGCAGACGTCCTGAAAGTTTTTTTAATTCTGAAAAAGGAAAACCTACAACCATAATTACTGTATCCAGCAAGGATCTCATTCAGATATGAAGAGAAACTCAAAACTTTACAGATAAGCAAAAGCTGAGGGAATTCAGCACCACCAAACCAACTCTTCAACAAATGCTAAAGGATCTTCTCTAGACAGGAAATGCAGAAAGGTTGTATAAACGTGAACCCAAAACAACAAAGTAAATGGCAACGGGACCACACCTATCAATAATTACCTTAAATGTAAATGGGTTGAATGCCCCAACCAAAGACAAAGATTGGCTGAATGGATACAAAAACAAGACCCCTATATATGCTGTTTACAAGAGACCCACCTCAAAACAAGAGACACATACAGACTAAAAGTGAAGGGCTGGAAAAAAATATTTCATGCAAACGGAGACCAAAAGAAAGCAGGAGTCGCAATACTCATATCAGATTAAATAGACTTTCAAATAAAGGATGTGAAAAGACACAAAGAAGGACACTACATAATGATCAAAGGATCAATCAAGAAGAAGATATCAACAATTATAAATATATATAGCACCCAACATAGGAGCCACCGCCAATATGTACGGCAAAACCACTAACGAGTATGAAAGAGAAAATTAATAGTAACACAATAATAGTGGAGACCTTTAAATACCCCACTCCACAACTAGGATAGATCAACTTAAACAGAAAATTAACAAGGAAACCACAACTTTAAATTGACACAATGGACCAGCTAGACCTAATTGATATCTATAGGAATTTCACACCCAAAACAATCAACTTCACCTCTTTTCTCAAGTTGCACACGGAACCTTCTCCAGAATAGATTCAATATCCTGGGCCATAAATCTAGGTCTTGGAAAATTTTCAAAAAAATTGGAAAATCATTCCAGTCATCTTTTCTGCCACAGTGCCAAGTAAGAATTAGATCTTCAATTACAGGAAAAAATTTGTTAAAAATTCAAACATATGGAGGCTAAATAACACGCTTCTGAATAACCAACAAATCATAGAAGAAATCAAAAAAGAAATCAAAATATGTATAGAAATGAATGAAAATGAAAACACAACAACCCAAAACCTATGGACACTGTAAAAGCAGTGCTAAGGGGAAGGTTCATAGCATTACAGGCTTACATCAAGAAACAAGAAAAAAACCAAATAAATAACCTAACTCTACACCTAAAGCAATTAGAGAAGGAAGAAATGAAGAACCCCCAGGGTTAGCAGAAGGAAAGAAATCTTAAAATCAGGGCAGAAATAAATGCAAAAGAAACTAAAGAGACCATAGCAAAAATCAACAAAGCTAAAAGCTGGTTTTTTGAAAAAATAAACAAAATTGACAAACCATTAGCAAGACTCATTAAGAAACAAAGAGAGAAGAACCAAATTAACAAAAAAAAAAAAAAAAATGGAGAGATCACAACAGACAACACTGAAATACAAAGGATCATAAAGAGGACTTAACCAGCAGCTCTATGCCAATAAATGGACAACTGGATGAAATGGACAAATTCTTAGAAAAGTATACATTTCCAAAAACTGAACCAGGAAGAAATAGAAGATCTTAACAGACCCACACAGGCAAGGAAATCAAAACTGTAATCAAAAATCTTCCAGCAAACAAAAGCCCAGGACCAGATGGCTTCACAGCTGAATTCTACCAAAAATTTAGAGAAGAGCTAACACCTACCTTACTCAAACTCTTCCAGAAAATTGCAGAAGAAGGTAAACTTCCAAACTCATTCTATGAGGCCACGATCACCCTAATTCCAAAACCTGACAAAGATGCCACAAAAAAAGAAAACTACAGGCCAATATCACTGATGAACATAGATGCAAAAATCCTTAACAAAATTCTAGCAAACAGAATCCAACAACATATTTAAAAAATCATACACCACGACCAAGTGGGCTTTATCCCAGGAACACAAGGATTCTTTAATATCCACAAATCAATCAACGTAATACACCACATTATCAAATTGAAAGATAAAAAACATATGATTATCGCAATAGATGCAGAGGAAAGCCGTTTGACAAAATTCAACACTCATTTTATGATTAAAACTCTCCAAAAAGCAGGAATAGAAGGAACATACCTCAACATAATAAAAGCTATATATGACAAACCCACAGCAAGCATCACCCTCAATGGTGAAAAATTGAAAGCATTTCCCCTGAAATCAGGAACAAGACAAGGGTGCCCACTCTCACCACTACTATTCAACATAGTGTTGGAAGTTTTGGCCACAGCAATCAGAGCAGAAAAAGAAGTAAAAGGAATCCAGATAGGAAAAGAAGAAGTGAAACTCTCACTGTTTGCAGATGACATGATCCTCTACATAGAAAACCCTAAAGACTCTACCAGAAAATTACTAGAACTAATCAATGAATATAGTAAAGTTGCGGGATATAAAATTAACACACAGAAATCCCTTGCATTCCTATATACTAACAATGAAAAAACAGAAAGAGAAATTAAGGAAACAATACCATTCACCATTGCAACAAAAAGAATAAAATACTTAGGAGTATATCTACATAAAGAAACAAAAGACCTATACATAGAAAACTATAAAACACTGATGAAAGAAATCAAAGAGGACACAAACAGATGGAGAAACATACCGTGTTCATGGATTGGAAAAATCAATATTGTCAAAATGGCTATTCTACCCAAAGCAGTCTATAGATTCAATGCATCCCTATCAACTACCAACGGTATCTTTTCACAGAAACTAGGAACCAAAGAATTTCACAATTATGTATGAAATTACAAAAAACCTCGGAATAGCCCAAAGTAATCTTGGGAAAGAAGAATGGAACTGGAGGAATCAACCTGCCTGACTTCAGACTCTACTACAAAGCCACAGTCATCAAGACAGTATGGTACTGGCACAAAGACAGAAATATAGATCAATGGAACAGAATAGAAAGCCCAGAGATAAATCCACGAACCTATGGACACCTTATCTTTGACAAAGGAGGCAAGGATATACAATGGAAAAAAGACAACCTCTTTAACAAGTGGTGCTGGGAAAACTGGTCAACCACTTGTAAAAGAATGAAACTAGAACACTTTCTAACACCATACACAAAAATAAACTCAAAATGGATTAAATATCTAAATGTAAGACCAGAAACTATAAAACTCCTAGAGGAGAACATAGGCAAACCACTCTCTGACATAAATCACAGCAAGATCCTCTATGACCCACCTCCCAGAATATTGGAAATAAAAGCAAAACTAAACAAATGGGACCTAATGAAACTTAAAAGCTTTTTGCACTACAAAGGAAACTATAAGTAAGGTGAAAAGACAGCCCTCAGATTGGGAGAAAATAATAGCAAATGAAGAAACGGACAAAGGATTAATCTCAAAAATATACAAGCAACTCCTGCAGCTCAATTCCAGAAAAATAAATGACCACATCAAAAATGCGGCCAAAGAACTAAACAGAATTTCGTCAAAGACGACATACAGATGGCTAACAAACACATGAAAAGGTGCCTCAACATCACTCATTATTTAGAGAAATGCAAATCAAACCCACAATGAGGTACCATTTCACGCCAATCAGGATGGCTGCTATCCAAAAGTCTACAAGCAATAAATGCTGGAGAGGGTGCAGAGAAAAGGGAACCCTCTTACACTGTTGGTGGGAATGCAAACTAGTACAGCCACTATGGGAAACAGTGTGGAGATTCCTTAAAAAACTGGAAATAGAGCTGCCATATGACCCAGCAATACCACTTCTGGGCATACACACTGAGGAAACCAGATCTGAAAGAGACACGTGCACCCCAATGTTCATCGCAGCGCTGTTTATAATAGCCGGGACATGCAAGCAACCTAGATGCCCATCAGCAGACGAATGGATAAGGAAGCTGTGGTACATATACACCATGAAATATTACTCAGCCATTAAAAAGAATTCATTTGAATCAGTTCTAATGAGATGGATGAAACTGGAGCCCATTATACAGAGTGAAGTAAGCCAGAAAGATAAATACCAATACAGTATACTAACG
>NC_057419.1:75270995-75283936 GCF_019320065.1 Cervus canadensis
GATCTAATGAAACTTAAAAGCTTTGCACTACAAAGGAAACTATAAGTAAGGTGAAAAGACAGCCCTCAGATTGGGAGAAAATAATAGCAAATGAAGAAACAGACAAAGGATTAATCTCAAAAATATACAAGCAACTCCTGCAGCTCAATTCCAGAAAAATAAATGACCCAATCCAAAAATGGGCCAGAGAACTAAACAGACATTTCTCCAAAGAAGACATACAGATGGCTAACAAACACATGAAAAGGTGCTCAACATCACTCATTATTAGTAAATGCCCAAATCAAAACCACAATGAGGTTACCATTACACGCCAGTCAGGATGGCTGCATATCAAAAGAACTTACAAAGTCAAACAAAAACAATGCTGAGAGAGGGTGGGTGGGTAGTAAACAAGGGACCCTCTTTACACTGTTATATGGTGGGAATGCAAAACTAGTACAGCCACTATGGAATAAGACAGTTGTGGAGATTCCTTAAAAAAAACTGGAAGATAGAACTGCCATATGACACCAGCAACTCCCACTTATGGCATTTTACCACACTGAGGAAAACCCAAGATCTGAAAGAGACAGTGCACCCCAATGTTCATTTTGCAGCTCTGTTTATAATAGCCAGGACATGGAAGCAACCTAGATGCCCATCAGCAGTTGAATGGATAAGGAAGCTGTGGTACATATACACCATGGAATATTACTCAGCCATTAAAAGGAATTCATTTGAATCAGTTCTAATGAGATGGATGAAACGGAGCCCATTATACAGAGTGAAGTAAGCCAGAAAGATAAAGAACATTACCAGCGTCATTACTCAATACACTCTCTCGGAATTTCTAGAAAGATAGTGTATATGATAACCGTAATTTGCAAAACAGAAAAAGAGACACAGAAAATACAGAACAGACTTTTGAACCTCTGTGGAGAGAATGTTTTTCTTGTGAGTGGTGTGGGATGTTTTCCAAAAGAAGGAACCCAGCCATGGTATACTATCGTGAGTGTGAAACAGCATCACCAGAGCCCAGGTTAGTGTATGCATGAGACAAAGCAGTGCTCCATGGAGCCCTGGGTTTGCATCTGGGCGTCAAGGACCCAGAATGGGGTGCGAGGGTGAAAAAGGGAAAGGTGAGAGGGCAGGGATCCAGTGCAAATGGAATAGTGTAGATGTAAAATCTATTGGCTGCTTCATATCAATGTATGACCAAAACCCACTGAATGTTGTTTGACAATGTAATGTAGCATCCAACTAATAAAAAAAAAAAAAAAAAAAAAAAAAAAAAAAAAACCACCTGATAATCTCAATACTCAATAGATGCAGAAAAACCTTTCAACAAAACTCAACATCCATTTATGATTAAAAAAAAATCCTCCAGAAAGTGGGCATAGAGGAACCCTACCTCAACATAATAAAGGCCATATACAACAAACCCACAACATACATTATTCTCAATGGTGAAAAACTGAAAGCATTTTCTCTAAGACCAGGAACAAGGCAAGGGGCCCACTCTCACCACTATTATTCAAAAGAGTTTTGGATGTTCTAGCCATGGCATTCAGAAAAGTAAAGAAGCAAATGGAATACAAATTGGAAAAGAAGTAAAATGGCACTGTTTGCAGATGATATGATACTATACATAGAAAATCCTAAAGATGTTACCACCAAAATGCTAGAACTAATCAATTAATTTGGTAAAGTTGTAGTATACAAAATTAATACACAGAAATTTCCTGCAATCCTATGCACTAACAACAAAAAATAAGACAGAGAAATCAAGGAAATGATTCCCTTCATCTTTGCAACAAAAAGAATAAAATACCTAGGAATAAGCCTACTAAGGGGACAAAAGATCTGTAGCAGAAAACTATAGGACGCTGATGAAAAAAGTCAAAGGTGACACAAACAGATTGAGAGATATACCATGTGCTTGGATTGAAGGAATCAGAGTGAAAATGAGTATACCACTGAAAGCAATCTACATATTCAATGTAATCGCTTTCCATTTATGAAGGGCACTTTTCACAGAAGTAGAACAAATTTTTTACAACTTGCATGGAAATACAGAAGGACCTGAATTGCCAAAGCAGTCTTGAAAAAGAAATGCTGAGCTGGTGGAATCAGGTGCCATGACTTTAAACTATACTATAGAGCTACATTAACTGAGACAGTATGGCACTGGCAGAAAAACAGAAATATAGATCAATGAAACAGGATAGAAAACCCACAGATAAACTCATGCACCTATGGTCACCTTATTTTTAATAAATGATGCAAGAATATACAATGGAGAAAAGAAAGCCTCTTCAATAAGTGGTGCTGGGAAAATTGGAAAGCTTCATGTTAAAGAATGAAAGTACAACACTTCCTAACACCATGCAGAAAAGTAAACTCAAAGTGAATTAAAGACCTATATATAAGTCCAGGCACTACAAAACTCATAGGCAGAACACGTTTTGACATAAATCATAGCAAGATCTTTTGTGACCCACCTCCAAGAGTAACGAAAATAAAAACAAAAATAAAGAAATGAAGCCTAATTAAAAAAAGCTTTTGCACTGCAAAAGAAAACATAAACAAGATGAAAAGATAACTCTCATAATGGGAGAAAATATTTGCAAATGAAATAACTGACAAAGGATCAGTCTACAAAAATACAAGCTGCTCATGCAGCTCAATATAAAAATCAATTCAATCAAAAGATGGGCAGAAGACCTAAACCAACATTTCTCCAAAGAAGACATGCTAATGGCCAACAAACACATGAAAAGATGCTCAACATCACTCATTATTAGAGAAATGCAAATCAAATCTATAAGGTATCACCTCACACTAGTCAGAATGGCCATCATCAAAAAATCTACAAATGTTAAATACTAGAGAGGGTGTGGAGAAAATGGAACCCTCTTGCCCTATTGGTGTGAATGTATATTGAAACAATCACGATGGGGAACAGTATGGAGCTTCCTTAAAAAGCTAAAACTAGAACTACCAAGTGACCCAGCAATCCCACTACTGGCCATATACCTTGAGAAAACCATAACTCAAAAAGACACATGCACCACAAAGTTTATTGCAGTATTATTTACAATAGTCAGGATGTGGAAGCAACTTAAATGTCCGATGACAGATGAATCAAAAAAGAAATATGGTATGTATATACAATAGAATATTACTCAATCATAAAAAGGGGGAAAATTGGGTCATTTGTTGTGATATGGATGAACCTAGATTCAGTCATACAGGGTGAAGTTAGTCAAAAAGTTAAAAACAAGCATCATATATTAATGCATATATATGGAACCTAGAAAAATAGTACTGGTGAACCTAGTTGCAGTGCATGAAAGAGATGTAGATGTAGAGAACAATCTCATGGACACAGGGCAAGAATGAGAGAATGGAATGAATTGAGAGAATAGCATTGACATAAATGCACTTACCTGTGAAAAAATAGATAGCTAGTAGAAGCTGTTATATAGCACAAAGAGCTCAGCTCAGTGCTCTGTTATGACCTAGAGGGGTGAGATGGGAGCCATGGGAGGGAGGCTCAACAGGAAGGGGATATATGTAGACATATGGCTTATTCATGTAGGTATACAGCAGAAGCTAACACAACATTGTAAAGCAATTACACTCCAACTTAAAAAAAAAAGAAAAGTTTTATAGTTTTGTAATTTTATAAAAAAGAGGTAATGGAGGAGAAGTCAGGATATGTGTGTGTGTGTGTATGTGTGTGTGTGTGTACACACACATATACATGTTTCATTTTGCTGAAAAAAAAAACATGTAATCGAACATCAGAAGATTATTGCTAATCACAAAAAAACAGACCTCTTAAGTTAATGATTTTAGTGTTTTTCTATATATGGTAAGATGTAAGGATCTGGGTTCATTGAACTTATTCCTTTGATATGCATCTTAACTATTTAGGACCAGTATCCTACTTTTCTCCATCCTGTATTCCTCTCAGGGTGCACTGCTAGGGGCGGCTGCTGTGGCTGATGGCTTTATGGTCACAATATTCTTTGTTCACTGAAATGGAAGGAACCATTCTGTGTCCACACGTCAGATGTAAATAAAACTCATTTTGGAAGAGTGGAGACATGTTAACAGATATTGGCACTTCTTCATAGTCTCAAAGCTTATTTGTCGGTATATTGATTACACTGGCTTAGTTTATTGTTTTTCTGACCTGAATCAGGACAGTGAAAGACTTGAATCCATCTGACAAATGTGTCAGTTACAGCAGGAATTGCACTTTCCAACTTTCAGGGGAAATCACACCTTGTTGTAATGACTGAAGCAATGAGAAAAAAACAGACAGACTTGGGGTGCCTAGGGAAATAGCAATGTGAGGCCGGTGACTCACACATCATAATGGAGGGGACAGTGAGTGTGAGTATCATTGATATATTTTCTTCTGTTCAGAGCTCCATTTCAAGATAAGTCACTTAAAAACAAATGAAATGGTTGAATGCAAGCCGCCTTGGATCTTAATGTACAAACACTTCTCAAAATGCCCCAGGTCACATTAGAGGAGTTGAAAAGAAGATCTTCACATTTTGATCCCTTTAGTTCAAATTGGCAGACTTCCAGCACAAATATCAAGTGAGGAAATGTTATATTCAGGGCTATTCCTCTTCTGTATTCTACCCATATGAAATCACTGGATAAGACATATCAATAGGCAGATGGTTGAGTGGTATCATTTGGAAAATCCATTTTTTTTAATGGGAATCATAGATAACTTACCAGGTGGTGCTAATGGTAAAGAATCTGCCTGCCAATGCAGGAGACATAAGAGATGCAGGTTCCATCCCTGGGTCCAGAAGATCCTCTGGAAGAGAGTCTGTCAAACCACTACAGTGTACTTGCCTGGAGAATCCCATGGACAGAGGAGCCTGTTGGGCTACGGCCCATAGGGTCCCAAAGAATCTTACATGACTGAAACGACTCAGCACATCAGTTCAGTTCAGTCGCTCAGTCGTGTCCAACTCTTTGTGACCCCATGAATCACAGCGCGCCAGGCCTCCCTGTCCATCACCAACTCCCGGAGTTTACTCAAACTCATGTCCATCGAGTCAGTAATGCCATCCAGCCATCTCATCTTCTGTCAGACCCTTCTCCTCCTGCCCCCAATCCTTCCCAGCATCAGGGTCTTTTCCAGTGAGTCAACTTTTTGCATGAGGTGGCCAAAGTACTGGAGTTTCAGCTTCAACATCAGTCCTTCCAATGAACACCCAGGACTGATCTCCTTTAGGATGGACTGGTTGGATCTCCTTGCAGTCAAAGGGACTCTCAAGAGTCTTCTCCAACACCACAGTTCAAAAGCATCAATTTTTCCGGCGCTCAGCTTTCTTCACAGTCCAACTCTCACATCCATACATGACCACTGGAAAAACCATAGCTTGACTCAGCACATAGAAACCTCTAAAAATGAAAAACCAAAAAGTGATACTAATAACCTACCTAGGAGTCAGAAATTTCATGCAAAAGAAGTAGTTCAGTTCAGTTCAGTTGCTCAGTCATATCCGACTCTTTGCAACTCCATGGGCTGCAGCACGTCAGGCTTCCCTGTCCATCACCAACTCCCAGAGCTTACTCAAATTCATGCCCATCGAGTCAGCGATCACATCTAACCATTTCATCCTCCGTCGCCCCTTCTCTTCCTGCCTTCAATTTTTCCCAGCATCAGGGTCTTTTCCAATGAGGCAGTTCTTCACATCAGGTGGCCAAAGTATTGAAACTTCAGCTTGAGCATTAGTTCTTCCAACGAATATTCAAGGTTGATTTCCTTGAGGCTTGACTGGTTTGATCTCTTTGCACCCCAAAGGACTCTCAAGAGTTTTCTCCAGCACAATCCAAAAGCATCAATTCTTCTGTGCTCACCCTTCTTTATGGTTCAACTCTCATATCCATATGTGACTACTGGAAAAACCATTGCTCTGATTATTTGGACCTTTATCAGCAAAGTGATGTCTCTACTTTTTAATACGCTGTTTGATTTGTCATAGCTTTTCTTCCAAGGAGCAAGCGTCTTAATTTCATGGCTACAGTCACAGTCCTCAGTGATTTTGAAGCCCAAGAAAACAAAGTCTGTCACTGTTTCCACTGTTTCCCCATCTCTTTGCCATGAAGGGATGGGACCAGATGCTACTATCTTAGCTTTTTCAATGTTGAGTTTTAAGCCACCTTTTTCACTCTCCTCTTTCACCTTCATCAAGAGGCTCTTCAGTTCCTCTGGGATTTCTGCCAATAGGCTGATGTCATCTGCATATCTAAGGTTTTGATATTTCTCCCGGCAGTCTTGATTCCAGCTTATGCTTCATCCAGCACAGCATTTCAAGCATGATGTACTCTGCATGTAAATCAAATAAGCAGAGTGACAATATACAGCCTTGACATACTCCTTTCTCAATTTGGATCCAGTCCGTTGTTCCATGTCCAGTTCTAACTGTTTCTTCTTGATCTGTTTACAGGTTTCTCAGGAAGCAGGTGAAGTGGTCTGATATTTCCATCACTTTCAGAATTTTCCACAGTTTGTTTTAATCCACACAGTCAATGGCCTTAGTTTAGTCAATGAAGCAGAAGTAGATGTTTTCCTGAAATTCCCTTGCTTTTTCTATGATCCAACGAATGTTCACAATTTGATCTCTGATTCCTCTGCCTTGTCTAAATCCAGTTTGTATATCTATAAGTTCTTGATTCACATGCTGTTGAAGCCTAGCTTGTAGTATTTTGAGCATAACCTAGCTAGCATGTGAAATGAGTGCAATTGTGTGGTAGTTTGGGTATTCTTAGGCTTTGACCTTCTTTGTGATTGGAATGAAAACTGACTTTTCCAGTCCTGTGGCCACAGCTGAGTATTGCAAATTTGCTGTCACACTGAGTACAGCACTTTCACAACATCATCGTTTAGGATTTGAAATAGCTCAGCTGGAATTCCATCACTTCCATTAACTTTGTTTGTAGTATTAATGCTTCCTGAGGCCCACTTGACTTCAAACTCCAGGATGTCTGGCTCTAGGTGAGTTACCACACCACAGTGTTTATGCAGGTCATTAAGACCTTTTTTGTATAGTTCTTCTGTGTATTCTTGCCACCTCTTCTTAATATCTTCTGCTTCTGTTAGGTCCATACCATTTCTGTCCTTTATTGCGCCCATCTTTGCATAAAATGTTCCCTTGGTATCTCTCATATTCTTGAAGAGATCTCCAGTCTTTCCCGTTCTATTGTTTTCCTATATTTCTTTGCATTGTTCAGTTAAGAAGGCCTTCTTATCTCTCCTTGCTTTTTTGGGGAACTCTGCAGTCAGATGGATATCTTTCCTTTTCTTTTTGGCCTTTACTTTCCTTCTTTTCTCAGCTATTTGTAAGGCCTCCTCAGTCAACCTTTTTGCCTTTCTCCATTTCTTTTTCTTGGGGATAGCTTTGACCACTGCCTCCTGTACAATGTTATGAACATCCATCCATAATTCTTCAGGCAAGAAGGAGCGGAATGTATACTTGTGGCTGATTCACATTTTTGTATGGCAGAAACCAGCACAACTTTTAAAGCAATTATTCTCTAATCCAAAATAAAAAGAGAAAGATTCTGTAATTAATTTGAGGTCACATAGTTAGGAAGTAATATTTTTGGTGTTTGAACCCATGTTTGCCGTTCTAAAATCTGTACTCTACTATGATGGCACACTGCCTCTGTAGGCACTTAGGAGACTTGTTTTGCCTGTGTATCACCAGCTTTTGCTTCCATATCACTCTGCTATCCTGGCCAAGTCACCTTGTCAACTTTAAAATGAGAAAACTGGACTTAATGAGCTCTGGTAACCTTCCAATTCATCTCTGAGAGCAATAGGTCTTGGCCCTCCTTGCCAGAGGATTTAAGATTACTGAACTTCTACTTACTTCTCATGAACTCAGTGAAGGACATTATATTTAGGTATCAGTAAATGTTGAAAGCACGTTTTTTTTGTTTGTTTGTTTGTTTTTTTTCTGCTAAGTTACTAGGAGGGCTGGGAGGGTTTTACTACACATTTGTAAGTATGTATATGGCTTCCCTGATGACTCAGTCAGTAAGGAATCTGCTCACAATGAAGGAGACCTGCCTGAGTACAAGGGACTTAGGTTTGATCCCTGGGTCAGGAAGATTCCCTGGGGAAGGAAATGGGAACCCACTCCAGTATTCTTGCCTGGGAAACCCCACAGACAGAGGAGACTGGTGTGCTACAGTCCATGGGATCCCAAAAGTCCGACACGACTTAGTGACTAAACCACCATATGTATATATAGTTTATTGAAAATGAGATTATTTATTCTATGATACCATTTTCATATAATGGCCAAGGCATTTCTTTTAGGTTCAATATATCTTGGTAAATTATCAACAGACTGAAAATTTGTTAATCTTTTCTTGACTGTCTGCCCAGGGAGAGACATTACTTCTCATCAATGCCATTCTCTGAAAGGAAGTTAAAACTGCAAAAACTCATGATACCTTCTTTCTAGTTATTAAAACCTATGTATAGGCATTTAACCCTATTAGAATGTACTTCCTTCCATAATGCAAAACCAATGTGTGATTCATTGGTCTTTCACCAACAGACAGACCAGCCAGCAAGCTATTATTCAAATCTTTCATTTGTTTCACACTCCCAATCAGAGTGCTTGTTAACAATATGCACGCTAGGAACTCAACTTTACCAGGAACTGAAGGCCCTGGATCACACTGTGAAGTAAAAATCCAAGAATGTTATCCTCTGAAGGAGTTTTGATATTATCTAGTCCATTCCCCTTATCTTAACAAATGAGAAAACTGAGCTTCAGAGAGGTCTTACCAAGAGTATGGTCTTCAGAGCTTTTACTCCCTCCAACCCATCTTCCCATCCCAAAATACCTTCTTGTGTCTATACCTTTTTCCAACACTTTTCCTCCACCTTATACATCCAGTCCATGAATACTGACTTCTGAGGAGTTCATTTCATACCTTCCCCTTCAATTTCTCCTCGCCTGCACCAACACTTCCCAGGTCAACTTTAAATGGAATATTATAAAAACTCTGTTCTTACAGTTTTTTCTAATACCGTATGCCCTTGTGACCATTTTCTCCACCTCCCCCAACAAATTCTAAACTTATGAGAATTTATCCCATTTCCTCCGGGCCTTGTTCCAAAGAAACCCATTAGAGCTAATATGAGAAAACTAATACATGTTAATGGTGTGAACTGGTTAATATGTTACCTCTTCCAGGAATGATGCTTGCATTTTAACAGAGAATATTGAGACGAAGCTAATGAACTGGAATGACTCTTCCCTGGGAATTTCATGCCAGGCTAGTAAAGAATAAGGTTCTGAGTGGGAACCCTTTAACCTTGAATCACAAAGTAGAGCCTATCACTATACCTAAAGCTAACACTGTTACCCACGGTTAAGAATTTGTCTTTTTGGCAAATTAATATATAACCAACTATGTGCAAAGGTATTTGAATGTTTTTCTTTTTAAAAGGCCAGTTCTTAAAGATATTTTAAGGTGGGAACAACCTTGAAACCAGCTTTCAACTTCAAGGAGAAAGTCATTTGTATGAGCACGAAGACCTTCAGTGGACTCTATTCTATATTAGATACAGAATCAAACTATTTTTCCTTTCATGTGATAAGTTAGAGTTGTCCTCTGAAAGCCATTTAGCTAGTTCTCTTCTTTCACCTTTCAAGCTTTATTCAATCCCAGTCTCTATTTTACATTCCTTACCTTCTGTTTTTATTTCTATAAACTCTCTTTGCTTAGTTCCTTTCCCTGACTCATCTGTTATTTTCCATATTCTTTCTCACATTTTCCTTTTCCTCTAGCTTTCTTTACACTATTTGTCCTGCCAGCTTTGGCATCTCAGGTACAGAGAAGGTCTTGATGATTTGGCTTTTAAACCATTCAGAGAAATTCCACCTTCCAAAGGGAAAATTCCAATTCCAGTGTCACACTCTTGGTTTTTGGGGAAAAGTAGTGAGTGGTCCTTTTAATAAAATCAGGACAGCTTAAAGATGTTACTAATTGTACTCTCTACATGTACAATATCTTTAACTTGAGTGATTTTTTTTAAAAAATGTCAAATGTTTACATTTCACTTTTCCCCTCTGAAGATTAATTCTCATGTAATCTTGTGCTTAGTTTCAAGTCTACTATGTTCTTCCGTTGCTTTTAATGTTCTGTAGGCAGGTATTTGTTTTTATTATGCTAAGTGTGCTACCTCCTCACCCACACTATTACCACTTCATCAAGCACTGTTTTCAAAGCACAATTATTCTACTTCTCCCTGTACCTGACATATTCTTGAGTGACTCTAACATTGTATTCCACAATTCTCAAACCTTAGTGAGCATTAGAACCAGCTGAAGATGTTGATAAGGTACAAATTTCCAGTCCTCATCCACTCAGGATATTATTATTTACAGCAGGTTGGAATGGCACTGTACAACATTCATCCCAGGTGATTCTAATGAGAATAACTCCTGGTTACATTTTTTGAAATGTTACTGTGTGGGTGATGATATACATCAACCAAGTACTCTAAAAGGCCTTGTGCAGAATCTAAAGTTGACAACCAGAAGAATACTTAGACAAGTGATTTTCCATGATATTTTGCTACAAGAGCCTTGTAACATAATGAAACAATTAGTATGTGCAGGTTCTTTGACATCACTCACTTAGGCCAATGGGGAGAATTGTATCTTTTACTGTCAGTCATGAAAATTCATCTAATGGAAGTGGAAGAGACTTTAGACATATTCTAGTTCAGTAAATCATTTTATTTATAGAGAAACTATGACCCTGAAGGGGAAAGTGACTTGCCAAATAGAGTAAAATTTTGGCCAAGGACTAGAAAGCAGGTCTGCTAACTCAAATTTTAATATTTGCTCTTCTAAAAACTGAGATCTCCATAGGCAAATCTTATTTTTCCCTTACACATATGTCCTTTCACTGACCTATATCAATTTAGAAAAGTTCATTGGTATTGGAGATGTCCAGAAACATTGGGATGTATTTAAGGAAGCAGAGAACCAGGAGAGATATTAAGAGCTAGAAGCATTTCAAACCCATTGCAGAGTGCTTTGAAATACAGGACTTAGGCCCTATAAAACTGACTATGACTTGAAGATCAGGAGAGTATATTTTTAAATTTAAAAGCTTTTAGCATTTTCCCTTCAAATTTAAGCGGATTCTTCGAATGATCAAAGAGCTTCAGCAAAAATAAAATAAGGTAAAAATCAATAACTACTGATATGAAGCCTTTAGAGCAAAATAATTATCTACTTCCTTATAATAAAATTAAACACAAAAGTTGCTTCAATAAACGAATCATACTAGATCTCTTTTTAAAAAGTTAAATAGCATAGAGAAGTACTCTAAACCTGTGTTTAATTAGAAACTGGTGATAGTCTAAAGCAAATTTGGACTTCAGCAGCCTAGCCATAAATATTTGCAGTTGTTCTTCAGTCACTCAGTCATGTCTAACTCTTTGTGACCCCAGGGACTGCAGCACACCAGAGGACTCCTCTGCCCTTCACTACCTCCCGGAGTTTGCTCAAACTCATGCCCATTGAATCATTATTGCCATTCAACCATCTCATCCTCTGTCACCCCCTTCTCCTCCTGCCCTCAATCTTTCCCAGCATCAGGGTTGTTTCCAGTGAGGCAGCCCTTCACATCAGGTGGCCAAAGTCTTGGAGCTTCAGCTTGGGCATCAGTCCTTCCTATGAATGTTCAGGGTTGATCTCCTGGAGGATTGACTGGTTTGATCTCCTTGCAGTTCAAGGGACGCTCAAGAGTCTTCTCCAGCACAACTCAAAAACATCAATTCTTTGATGTTCAGCCTTCTTTATGGTCCAAGTCTCACATCCATACATGATGTCAAATACAAATCGGCACTTTTCAAGAACATCGCCAACAACTGAACAACAAAGGCATTTTCCATCTGCCTCTATGGAGACTGAACCTCATGCTGCTATAGCTGTTGACCTTCAACAACCCCTGAAGGAGTTCAGGGTGGAGTGAGACATTCTGTTCTCCAGGGAATCTGGTGGGACAGGTCTTTAGATAGTTGCATGTTTTTAGGAACAGATTTTATTATCTCAATCCTTCCATCTCCTCATATCTAGAGAAGCACTAAATCCCTTCATAGTGACATCAGATTCTTATGACTATCAAAAAACCTTTTGTAAAATAAGTGCTTCATGGTATTAAACTCCCCCTTCACCAAAACCTTATATATCGAATTTCCCCCACTGCCGCTTTGGAGCAGTCTCTCAGAGTTATCTGAGATGCTGCCTCCCAGGCTGCAGTCCTCATTTTGACTCCAAATAAAACTTAACTCACAACTCTCAAGTTGTACATCTTTTTTAAGTCAACAATGACTACTGGAAAAACCATTGCTCTGACTATACAGATCTTTGTCAGCAAAACCATGTCTCTACTTTTTAATATGCTGTCTAGGTTTGTCATAGCTTTACTTCCAAGGAGCAAGCGTCATTTAATTTCATGGCTGTTGTCCGCATCACTGTCCGCAGTGATTTTGGAGCTCAAGAAAATAAAGTCTGTCTCTGTTTCCACTGTTTCCTCATCTATTTGCCATAAAGTGATGGGACCAGATGCCACGATCTTAGATTTTTGAATAGTGAGTTCTGAGCCAGTGTTTTCACTCTCCTCTTTCACCTTTATCAAGAGGCTCTTTAGTTCCTCTTTGCTATCTGCTGTTAGGGTGATGTTATCTGCATATCTGAGTTTATTTATATTTCTCCCAGCAATATTGATTGCAGGTTGTGCTTCATTCAGCCTAGCATTTCAAGCATGATGTGTTTTGCGTATAAGTTAAATAAGCAATTTGCCTTGATTCATGGACCTAACATTCCAGGTTCCTATGCAATATTGCTCTTTACAGCATCGGACCTTGCTTCTATCACCAG
>NC_057419.1:75283946-75285051 GCF_019320065.1 Cervus canadensis
GACAGATGAATGTATAAAGAAGTTGTGGTACATACACGTAATGGAATATTACTCAGGCATTTGAAAAGGAATCTATTTGAGTCAGTTCTAATGAGGTGGTGATCCCAGAGCCTATTATACAGAGTCAAGTAAATCAGAAAGTAAGATAAATATCACATACTAATGCATATATAAGGAATCTAGAAAGACGGTACCAAAAAGTTTATTTCAGGGCAACAGTGGAGACACAGACATAGAAAACAGATTTATAGATGCAGGTAATGAGGAGGAAAGGGTGAGACTAATATGGAAACTTACATTACCATATGTAAAATTGATAGCCAATGGAATTTACTGTTGTTTCAGAAACTCTATATCAGCCTAGAGGGGTGGGATGGGGAGGGACAGGGGAGGTAGACTCAAGAGGGAGGGGATGCATGTACCCTTATGGCTGATTCATGTTGAGGTTTGAAAGAAAATAACAAAATTTGTAAAGCAATCATCCTTCAATTAAAAACAAACAAACAAACAAACAAACAAAAAAAACAGAAGCAACAGTTAGAACCAGATCTGGTACAGTGGACTAAATACAAATTGGGAAAGGAGTATGTCAAGGTTGTGTATTGTCTCCTTGCTTATTCAGTTCAGTTCAGTTCAGTCACTCAGTCGTATCCGATTCTTTGCAACCCCCATGAATCGCAGCACGCCAGGACTCCCTGTCCATCACCAACTCCCGGAGTTTACTCAAACTCATGCCCATCGAGTTGGTGATGCCATCCAGCCATCTCATCCTCTGTCGTCCCTTCTCCACTTGCCCCCAATCCCTCCCAGCATCAGGGTCTTTTCCAGTGAGTAAACTCTTCGCATGAGATGGCCAAAGTACTGGAGTTTCAGCTTCAGCATCAGTCCTTCCAATGAACACCCAGGACTGATCCCTTTAGGATGGACTGGTTGGATCTCCTTGCAGTCCAAGGCACTCTCAAGAGTCTTCTCCAACACCACAGTTCAAAAGCATCAATTTTTCGGTGCCCAGCTTTCTTCACAGTCCAACTCTCACATCCATACATGACCACTGGAAAAAAAATAGCCTGACCAGACAGACCTTTGTTGGCAAAATAATGTCTCT
>NC_057419.1:75285151-75320466 GCF_019320065.1 Cervus canadensis
TGTTTTTTTTTTTTCATTTCTTTTTCATTTACTTCTGCTCATATTTTTATAATTTCTTTCCTTGTGCTAATTTTGGGAGTTTTTAGTTCTTCTTTTTCTAGTTGTTTTAGGTATAATGTTAGGCTGCCTATTCAAAGTTTTTTCTTGTTTCTTGAGGTAGGATTGTATTGCTATAAATTTCCCTCTTAGAAATATTTCTGCTGTATCCCATAGGTTTTGAGTTGTAATGATTTCATTGTCATTTGTTTCTAAAATTTTTTTGATTTCTGTTTTGATTTCTTCTGTCACCTGTTACTTAGAAATGTATTGCTTAATCTCCATGTGCTTGTGTGTTTTATGTTCTTTTTTTCCCTTTTAATTGCTATCTAGTATCATAGTGTTGTGGTACAAAAAGATGCTTGATTATGATTTCAATATTCTTAAAGTTACTGAGGTTTGAATTGTGACCCAAGGTGTGGTCTATCCTGGAGAATGTTCCATGTGCATTTGAGAAGAAGGTGTATTCTGCATTTGGATGGAATGTCCTGAAGATATCAATGAAGTCCGTCTCATCTAAAGTATCACTTAAGTCTTGTGCTTCCTTATTAATTTTCTGTTTTAATGATCTTTCCATTGGTGTAAATGGGTTGTTAAAGTCTCCTATTATTATTGTGTTACTGTCAATGTCTCCTTTTATGTCTGTTAGTGTTTGTCTTATGTATTGAGGTGCTCCCACATTGGGTGCATAGATATTTGCAATTATTATGTCTTCCTCTTTGATTCTTCCCTTGATCATTACATAGTGTCCTTCCATATCTCTTGTAATATTCTTTATTTTAAGGTCTATTTTGTCTGATATGAGGATTGCTACTCCATCTTTCTTTTGCTTTCCATTTGCATGGAATATATTTTTCCATCCTCTCACTTTCAGTCTATATGTGTCTTGAGGTCTGAAGTGGGTTTTTTGTAGACAGCATATATATGGGTCTTGTTTTTTTATCCATTCAGCCAGTCTGTGTCTTTTGGTTGGAGCATTTAATCTGTTTATATTTAAAGTAATTATTGATATATATGTTCTTTTTGCCATTTTCTTAGTTGTTTGGGGTTTGTTTTTGTAGATCTTTTTCTTCTCTTGTATTTCCTGACTATATACATCCATTTAACATTTGTTGTAAAGCTGGTTTGGTGGTACTGAATTCTCTTAACTTTTGCTTGTCTGAAAAGCTTTTTACTTATCCATAAATTTTGAATGAAATCCTTGCTGGGTACATTAATCTTGGTTGTAGATTTTTCCCTTTCATTACTTTAAATATATCCCGCTATTTCCTTCTCGCCTGCAGAATTTGCTGAAAGATCAGCTGTTAAACATATGGGGTTCCTCTTGTATGTTACTTGTTGCTTTTCTGTTGCTGCTTTTAATATTCTTTCTTTGTGTTTAATCCTTGTTAGTTTGATTATATGTGCCTTGTCATGTTTCTCCTTGTATAGGGCTCTTTGCACCTCTTGGACTTTATTGACTATTTTCTTCTCCATGTTGGGAAGTTTTTCAACTATAATCTCTTCAAAAATTTTCTCATACCCTTTCTTTTCTATTCTTCTTCTGGGACCCCTATAGTCCAACTGTTGGCGTGTTTAATATTGTCCCAGAGGTTTCTGAGACTATCCTCAGTTCTTTTCATTATTTTTCCTTTATTCTGCTCTTTAGCAGTTATTTCCACCATTTTATCTTCCAGTTTGCTGATCTGTTCTTCTGCTTCAGATATTCTGCTATTGATTCCTTCTAGAATATTTTTAATTTCAGTAATTGTGTTGTTTGTCTCTGTATGCTTATTATTTAAATGTTCTAGGTCTTTGTTAATTGATTCTTGTATTTTCTCCATTCTATTTTCAAGGTTTTGGATCATCTTTACTATAATTATTCTGAATTCTTTTTCAGGTACTTTGCCTTTTTACTCTTCCTTTATTTGAACTTCTGTGTTTCTAGTTTGTTACTTTATTTCTGCAGTATTTCTCTGCCTTTTCATTATTTTTTTAAACTTATTGTGTTTGAGGTCTCCTTTTCTCAGGCTTCAAGATTAACTTCTTTCTTCCTTTTGGTTTCTGCCCTCCTAAAATTGGTCCAGTTGTTTGTGTAAGCTTCATATAGGGTGAGATTTGTGCTGAGTTTTTCTTCCCCTTCCCTCTGATGGTCAGGGCTGAGTAAGATGGTAATCCTGTCTGCTGATGATTGGGTTTGTATTTTATCTTGTTTGTTGTTTGGATGAGGTGTCCTGCACAGGGTGCTACTGGTAGCTGGGTGATGGTGGGTCTTATATTCAAGTGGTTTCCCTAGGGTTAGCAATTTTCTGGTTGTCTAAGGTCTTGGAATCAGTACTCTCACTCTTACGACTCAGGACTTGATCTCTGGCCATGAACAGAGATTTCATAGGTGGTTTGTTTTTGCATTAAATGAAATTAAAACAAATACCCAGAAACAAAAAAAAAATTCCAAAAAACAAAAATGAACCCCAGACAAATGGTAATTACAAAATCATGCAAATAGTAATTAAATAATGGAATATATACATTTACACCCTTAAGCAAAATCAAAGCCGTCCACAAAAATAAGGTACAATATATTGGCCTGGCAAATAAAGGAAACGAAAAATTATATCTACCAGTTAACAAAACTAACTAAAGCACAAACTGGAAAACAAAGCTAAAGCAAGGTGCCAACTGGGGAATAAAACAATGAAAATAAAACTAACAAATATGGTAAGAAAAAGAAAGAAGAAAAAGAAACAATAGAAGTCCAAAGTTAAATAGAGAGAGATAAAGAAGATTTATATATATTAAAGATTAATTGCAAAGAGAAAAGAAGAGTAGGAAAAGCAAACAAAGGAATAAATGTAGAAAAAACAATAATAGGTTTTAAAAATTTTTAAATTATAATTTAAAAAGAAGAAAAAAAGGAAAACTCCACAGAAATCCAATAGGCCAATATAGAACAGGTTTATAACAGCAATAAAAATTGTGATTGAAAAAAAATAAATAACTCAAAAGCTTAGTTAGATTTCATAGTGCTAGTAAAATTGACAGCTACAATAGAGGGAAAAAAGTGGGGGAGGGGAAGAAAAAAGAAAAAAAATCCAAAGGAAACTACATAAAAAGTCAAATGAGTTTAATAAATGTTTTTCACGAGTCTCTGCTGTCAGCGTCCTTTCCCTCTCTGGGAGTCACAGTCCAACTCACTTCCCTAGGATGCCCTCCAACACTGCGTTGGTCTCTATACCTGTTGTGGGGGCAGCTCAGACTTTAATCTGGTCCTACTCCTGTGTGTTCTTGCCTCCAATGTCCATAGCTATCAGAGCTAATGTGTTTTCTTTTGTGGGAGCTCTCAATGTCCTTTTATATATTCCATAGGTACAGAGTCTGCCTAGTTGATCATGTGGATTTGATCTGCTGCTTGTACAACTGGTGGGAAGGTTTTGAGTCTTCTTCCTTAGCCACATTGCCCCTGGGGTTCAATTGTGGTTTTATTTCCCCCTCTGCATGTGGCTCATCCACTAGGGTTTGCTCCTGAGGCTACCCTGGAGGACTTGGGTCTGCTTCATTGAGGGCCAGGTATGGAGGTGGTGTAGCTACTTGGGTCGCAGGGGTTCTGGCAGCACCAGGTACTCAGGGGAGTTGGTGGCTAGGGCTACAGGAAATATAGTGCTCTAAAAGGGCATGGCAACCAATATTGGCCAATAAACTCCAGTATTCTTGCCTGGAGAATCCCACTGACAGAAAAATCTGGCAGGCCACAGTCCACATGATCGCAAAGAAAGTCACAACAGAAGCTACACCACATGCATAGATGCAAGACTTTTTTTGCTGGTGGCAGCTCTGCCCCAGTGAGGGTTGAGCCTGAAGGTGGCACAGTTGCTTGGGTCGCAGGGACCCTGATGGCACCAAGTGTGTAGGGACATGGACTGCCTCAGCCACAGGAGTTATGGCCCTGTCAGAGTCTTTTTTTTTTTTAGTCTCTGGTAGTTGGCGGTCAGAAGGCCTCTTTGGCTAGTCTTTCTGCGTTGCTCAACCCACTCAGTCATTTAGTGGGCACCCTTGCCTGGGGTCCTTCTCTGGTGTTCAGTACATCAGGCACTTAAAGGAGCACCGGGGTGGGGGGGGGGGTTCTACTCTGTTGTTCTGCCTGTCAGGTGCTTGAGAGGCCAGCCTCTCTATTGTTCACCTGCTGGCATGTGGGGAGAGAGAGGCTATGGTGATGACTCTACCCCCTATGCATGACTCAGCGATATTGCCTTGCTTCCATGGCTGCCTGGCTTTCCTCCACAGGCATTTCCCACCACAGTCTTCTTGCTCACTTCCCCTTGGTCCATATCTCCACAGTCAACAGCAGCCCTCGCCCTGGATTTACTCCACAATCTCTACATTCCAGCTCTCAACCGCTGCACCTTCTAGGGGACCTGCATCCTTGTGCAGGGTATATATGCCTGCAGCAAGGACTGTCTGATTCTCATCCCATTTAGGCTTCCACGGATCAGCTGCTTCACTCTCAGCCTTAAATGTTTCTCCTCTGACCCAGACAATTATCCCCATGTGAGGATTGGACCCCTGCTTCAGTACCCCCACAGTCCAAGGGCAGGTCCAGTCTTACTAACACTCTTGTTTTTCCTCTAGTAACTTCATCCTACCAAGTTTTGCATGGTTCTATATATTCTTTTCCAGTGGTCAGGTACTCCTGTCCATTCTCAGCTGGTGTTCTGCAGGCAATTCTGTGTTTAAAGGTGTATTTCTGATGCATCCGTGGACAGAGATGTACTCCACATCCACCTACTCTTCCGCCATCTTGTTCCTTCCTTAGTGTTGCTTCTTGACCTGCATACAGGTTTCTCAGGAGGCAAGTAAGGTGGTCTGGTATTCCCATCTCTTTCAGAATTCCCCACAGTTGCTGTAATTTACAGTCAAGGGCCTTAGTGTAGTCAAAGAAGTAGATGTTTTCCTGGAATTCCCTTGATTTTTCTATGATCTTATGGATGTTGACAATTTGATCTCTGGTTCCTCTGCCTTGTCTAAATCTAGCTTGTACATCTGTAAGTTACCAGTTCACATACTGTTGAAGCCTATCTTGAAGGATTTTGAGCATTACCTTGCTAGCATGTGAAATGAGTACAATTGTGTGGCAGTTTGAACATTCTTTGGCATTGCCCTTCCTTGGGATTGAAATGAAAACTGATCTTTTCCAGTCTTGTGGTCACTGCTGAGTTTTCCAAATTTGCTGGCTTATTGAGTGTAGCACTTTGATAGCATCATCTTTTAGGATTTGAAATAGTTCAGCTGGAATTCCATCACCTCCATTAACTTTGTTTATAGTAATGCTTCTTAAGACCCACTTGACTTCAGACTCCAGGATGTCTGGCTCTAGGCGAGTGACCACACCACAGTGTTTCTCCAGGTCATTAAGGCCTTTTTTTGTACAGTTCTTCTGTGTATTCTTACCACCTCTTCTTAATATCTTCAGAGGCTACAGCAAAGGTAAAGTTAAATAACTGCTCTCTCTGAATTAGTATATCTTCTGGAATCTAAGATCAATTGTGGACTAAAAAAAATGACTTTTTTGTCTTTATTGTTACTAAATATTTTTAGCTTCATATAATCCTTACAAAAATATATTAAATTGCAACAATTCATTTCAATTCAGTATTAATAAGTACATATGAAAGAATGTCCAGCTCTCTGCCTAGTACTGTGGGGGAAAAGGAAAACGATAAATACTCACTCTTCCTTATAATGGTCTTGCAATTTACCATTTACAACATTCTATAACATCTACCATTTCATCTGACCCTCTCATTCTCTCACCTCAAATATGTGAACAAGGCAAAACATGTACTATCCCGATTTTGCAGATGTGAAAAGGGAAATTTTGAGAGTAATGAAACTAGAGCCCAATGATGTGCATTAAGTGCTGTTACTCAGTGATATTTGAGTTTTCTTAGATGTTCAAGTTATTTTCAAACAAATTTCTTTCCAGATCATATAGACTGAATCTCTCATGGTATCATTTCAAGTCAGCAGAAAAGACAGATGTTTCTGGGCCAGAGCTGTTTTCAGATCACTTACTTGGACCTGGGACCTAGTCTGGCACCCCAACTCTTGGTGCCCTTATGTCTTCCCATCCTAGGCCTAGTGCTGTTTTCCTGCTACCTTCCATATACCCAGAGTCCCCTTGCAATGTACATTAAGGTAATACTTGTTCTCTGAACCTTGTTTACGTCTTTTTTCTTCCTAATCAATATTGTTCTGTTTTGTCCTTGTGACCCAGTACCTCAGAGCACTTTCCTCCTTGATAATTAATCTCTCTAAGGTATTAATAAATGCTAATGAACTAATGCATTATCCTTCCAAGGGGCATAATTTGCATTTTTACTGAGGCGTTTTAGAGAACTATGCTTCATCCTGTTCAAGTCACCCCCTGGACAAAATCTTCAAAGGCTCCCCTCTGTCAGTCAAATTAATTTCAAACACTGTAACCCTGAGGTATGAAGTCCCCAGAATATGATCCCAATCTAACCTTTCTCTCCCAGAAATCTGCCCTGTATGTCCAACAAAATGGACTATTCCCTTTGCTCCATATAGTCACACTTCAAATGTTAACCTCTCCTCTCCATAAATGTTTCCCTAATCCTTTCTGACTGCCACACCTTCAGCATTCAAACCATTATCAGCTATTCTTAACAGACAAGCTGTTGGAAGAATTAGGGAAGGAATTGAAACAAGCAGCAAAATTAGAAGTGCCCACAGAATTAGGAAGATGAAAAGATTCTAGAGATAAAGCTTTGCCAACTTCATACTTTTGCCAAGTATTATGCCTGGAAGTGGATGTCCAGTAAGTTACCAATTAGGGAGCTTTGTCCTAGATTCAGCCTTGCTGCAAAAGTGGGCCTATGCGTATCAGAAATTTACAAATATCAATATCCTCAGAGAGAGGAAATTAAGCAAGTGACATACACAAGGTCATATAGTTAGTGAAGTGGCAATCCAGAACTTGTCTCATACGTCACTGCTCTTGGAAAGCAGCTATGCTCACCACTATACCACCAACGCACTTCACTGCTCTTGAAAATCCTAATAGGAAAAAAATTTACACTGTAAAGATGTGCCTTTACACAGGGAAGGAAATCATCTACAAAACAGAAAAGCAATGGGCTGACTGGGAGAAGATATTTGCAAATTAGATATTAGATAAGAGGTTAATATCTAAAATATATAACTATGTCATACAACTCAGTATCAAAAACACCAAACAATCCAATTTAAAAATGGACAGAGGGCCTAATAGGCATTTTTTCCAAAGAAGGCATGCAGATGGCCAACAGACGCAGGAAGAGATGCTCAACATCAGTAACCAACATGGAAATGAACATCAAAACCACATGAGATATCACCTCACACCACTCAGAATATCCATTATTAAAAAGCCTACAAATAAATGTTGGAAAGCAAGTATAGTCTGTAGATTTGCAAATTTAGTTCTTCCATTATTTCCAAGAATTTTTCTACTATTTTATCTTCTAATATGTTTTCAGTTTTACTGTACAATAAATAGAAGTTATTCTGTTTCAGCATTATTCCTACTAGATTACCTTTGATCCCATCTCTATTATCTTGTAACTAGTTAGTTTAATTTGTCTTTATCCTTTTCACTAACTGTGATTACCCCAGAATTTTTCTTCATTGTTATCACTTTGATTTTTTAGCAATTCTGCTGAGTTCCTTGCTCTTTATATTCATTTTTAAATTATGTTTTTGCATCTCAATTTGTTTTCTTAACTCTGTACAGATACTTGCTCAAGTGCCTGCTTTCAATTCTTTTGCATATAATCCTAGGAATGGAATTGCTTCATCATATGTCAACCAAGAATTTTGTACCCAGGAAAACTATCCTTCAAAAATGAAGTAGAAATTAAATATTATCAGATAAACAAAAGCTTAAAAGTTTGTTGTTACTAGACCTCCATTACAAGAAATCCTAAAAGGAGTCCTTCAAGCTAAAGGGAAAGGAAACTATAATATATGGTAACTTAAAGTCATATGAAGAAAAAAAGATCTCCAGTAAACATAGCCACATAGGCAAAAATAAAAGCTAGCATCATTGTATTTTGGGTTTGTAACTTCTCTGTTGTTTCTTATGTGATTTATAAAGACAAATGCATAAAAAGATAATTATGAATCTATGATAATGAGCACAAAATGTATAAAGATTTAATTTGTGACAACAACAACATAAATGGAGGGATGAAGTTAGATAGGAGCAGAGTTAAGGTATAGTTCTTGAAGCTAATTCAGTGTCAATTCAAATTAAATTATTATAAATTTAAGATGTTGACTATAATATCCATAGCATAACTAAAATATGCAGAAAAGAAAGCAAAGAGGAAATCAAAATGCTACACTAAAAATTTAACCAAAGACAAAAAAGCAATACTGGAAGAATAAAGGAACAAAAAAAAAAATACAAGATGTATATTTTAATAGCAAAATGACAGAATTAAGTCCTTTATTATCAGTAAATACTTTAAGTTTAAATAGATTAAACTTACCAATTAAAAGACAGAGATCACAGAATGGATAAAACCATGTTGCCACTATATATTGTTTACAAGTACTCACTTTAGACCCAAATATACAAATAAGTTGAAATTGAAAGAATGGAAAAAGATATTCCATGCAAACAGTAACCAAAAGATAGCTGGAGTAACTATAATAATATAAAAAACTTACTTTATTTTTTTTATTTTACATTGGGGTATAGTTGATTAACAATGTTGTGTTAATTTCAGATGTACAGCAAAGTGATTCAGTTATACTTAAATATGTATCTGTTCTTTTTCAAATTATTTTCCCATTTAGATTACTACAGAATATTGAAGAGTTCTCTGTGCTATACATTAGGATATTTTTGTTATCTATTTTAAATATAACTGTGTGTGCATGGCAATCCAAAATTCCCAATCTGTCCCTACCCTAGCCCTTCTCCCTTGGTAACCATAATTATTTTCCTAAGTCTGTGAGTCTATTTCTGCTTTGTAAATAAGCTCTTTTGTACATATATATTTTTTTAGATTTTGCATATAAACTGTATCGGGCTTACTTCACTTAGTATGATAATCTCCAGGTCCACCCATGTTACTGCAAATGGCATTATTTCATTCTTCTTAACGACTATTATTCCATTGTATATATGTACCACATTCATCTTTATCCATTCATCTGTCTATGGACATTTGGCTTGCGTCCATATCCTACCTATTGTAAACAGTGCTGCAATGAATATCGGGCTGCATGTATCCTTTCAAATCATGTAGAAAAACTGACTTGAAATCTGAAAAGTAACAAGAGACTAAGAGGGCATTACATATTAGTAAAAGGTTTGGTTCAGCATAGCTAGAAGATATAACAATTATGAACATTTATGCACTCAATAACATTCAAAATTTATGAAGTAAACATTGACAGACTAAAGGGAGAATTAGACAGTTCAACAAGAAACTGGAGACTACCATATCACACTTTCAATAAAGGACAGAATATTTAGACAGAAAATCAATACAGGAATAGAGAACTTGAACAAGTCTGTAATTCAGCTAAACACAGTAGACATACACAGAACAGTTCACCCAAAAAGAAACTATGCATTCTTCTCAAATGCAGATTGAATGTTTTCCCCAGGCCACAGGTTAGGCTCCAAAGGAAGTCTTAATAAATTTAAAAATATTGAAATCATACAAAGTATTTTCTCCCTCAACAGTGGGTTGAAGCTAGAAATCAACAACAAAAGGAAAACAGAAATTCACAAATATATGAAGTTAACAATGTATTCTTAAACAACAACTGGACTAAAGAGGAAATCCTAGAGAAGCTAGAAAATACTCTGAGATTATTGAAAGGAAAAATATAAATTCCAAAATTTATGGGATGCAGCAAAACAAGTGCTCAGAGGGATGTTTGTAACTACAAATGCCTACATTAAGATCTCAAATCAACTGACTACATTTTAAACAACATGAACAGGAAAATTGTGAGGTGTGAAAAGGAATATATTTTTGAGACGTATCATCCATATAGTCAAAGCTATGGTTTTTCTAATAGTCATGTACAGATGTGAGTCTTGGGCCATAAAGAAGGCTAAGTGTTGAAAAACTGATGCCTTTGAACTGTGGTGCTGGAGAAGACTCTTGAGAGTCGCTTGGACTGCAAAGAGATCAAACCAGTCAATCCTAAAGGATATCAATCCTGAACATTCATTTGAAGGACTGATGATGCTAAAGCTCCAAAACTTTGGCCACCTGATGCAAAGAGTTGACTCTTTGGAAAAGACCCTGATTCTGGGAAAGATTGAAGGCAGGAGGAGAAGGAGACAACAGAGGATGAGATGGTCGGATGGCATCACCGATTCAAGGGACGTGAGTTTGAACAAACTCCAGGATATAGTGATGGACCGGAAAGCCTGGTGTGCTGCAGTGCAAAGGGATGGCAAAAGAGTAGGATACAACTGAGCAACTAAAGAACAACTCTATTGTCAGTATTATACATACAATAATCTCATTTAATCCAGGGGAAAAAAAACAAAACAAAACTCCAGGGCATAGGTAATATCATTACCATTTTACAGAGGCAGAAACTGAGATTCAAGAAAGCTAAATAATTTGTTCAAGGTTTCACAGTAATTTGTTGAGCTACATCCAGATTTAGGTATGTCTGAAGACTTCCTTAGCGATCAATGCAAAGAAACAAAGGAAAACAACAGAATGGGAAAGACTAGAGACCTCTTCAAGAAAATTAGAGATAGCAAGGGAACATTTCATGCAAAAATGGGCTCAATAAAGGACAGAAATGGTATTGACCTAACAGAAGCAGAAGATATTAAGAAGAAGTGGCAAGAATACACAGAAGAATTGTACAAAAAAGATCTTCATGACCCAGATAACCACAATGGTGTGATCACTCACCTAGAGCCAGACATCCTGGAATGTGAAGTCAAGTGGGCCTTAGAAAACATCACTATGAACAAAGCTAGTGGATGTGATGGAATTCCAGTCGAGCTATTCCAAATCCTGAAAGATGATGCTGTGAAAGTGCTGCATTGAATAGGCCAGCAAATTTGGAAAACTCAGCAGTGGCCACAGGACTGGAAAATGTCAGTTTTCATTCCAATCCCTAAGAAAGGCAATCCCAAAGAATGCTCAAACTATTGCACAATTGCACTCATCTCACACGCTAGTAAGGTAATGCTCAAAATTCTCCAAGCCAGGCTTCAGCAATACGTGAACCATGAACTTCCAGATGTTCAAGCTGGTTTTAGAAAAGGCAGAGGAACCAGAGATCAAATTGCTAATATCCACTGGATCATTGAAAAAGCAAGAGAGATCCAGAACAACATCTATTTCTGCTCTATTGACTACGCCCAAGCCTTCGACTGTGTGGATCAAAATAAACTGTGGAAAATTCTGAAAGAGATGGGAATCCCAGACCACCTGACCTGCCTCTTGAAAAATCTGTATGCAGGTCAGTAAGCAACAGTTAGAACTGGAGGTGGAACAACAGACTGGTTCCAAATAGAAAAAGGAGTACCTCAGGCTGTATATTGTTGCCCTGCTTATTTAACTTATGTTCAGAGTACATCATGAGAAATGCTGGGCTGGAATAAGCACAAGCTGGAATCAAGGTTGCTGGGAGAAATATCAATAACCTCAGATATGAAGCTGACACCACCCTTGTGGCAGAAAGCAAAGAAAAACTAAAGACCCTCTTGATGAAAGTGAAAGAGGAGAGTGAAAAAGTTGGCTTAAAGCTCAACATTCAGAAAACTAAGATCATGGCATCTGGTCCCATCACATCATGGGAAATAGATGGGGAGACAGTGGAAACAGTTTCAGACTTTATTTTTTTTGGGCTCCAGAATCACTGCATATGGTGACTGCAGCCATGAAATTAAAAAATGCTTACTCCTTAGAAGGAAAGTTATGACCAACCTAGATAGCATATTAAAAAAACAGAAACATTATTTTGCCAACAAAGGTCCGTCTGGTCACGGTTATGATTTTTCCATTGGTCATGTATGGATGTGAGAGTTGGGCTGTGAAGAAAGCTGAGCACCGAAAAATTGATGCTTTTGAACTATGGTGTTGGAGAAGACTCTTGAGAGTGCCTTGGACTGCAAGGAGATCCAACCAGTCCATCCTGAAAGAGATAAGTCCTGGGTGTTCATTGGAAGCACTGATGCTGAAGCTGAAACTTCAATACTTTGGCCACCTGATGTGAAGAGTTGACTCGTCGGAAAAGACCCTGATGCTGGGAGGGATTGGGGGCAGGAGGAGAAGGGGACGACAGAGGATGAGATGGCTGGATGGTATCACCGACTAGATGGGCATAAGTTTGAGTAAACTCCGGGAGTTTGTGATGGACAGGGAGGCCTGGCGTGCTGCGATTCATGGGGTAGCAAAGAGTCGGACATGACCGAGCGACAGAACTGAACTGACTCAAAAGATCTTTCTTTAGCCCAGCGCCCATAAAAACATAAGAATGGTGACATACTGAAAGAAATACCAGAGACAATTTATAAGATGCTATGAGAAACTACATGTAGACACCAAGAGAGGGAAAAAATTCAAAGAAAATTCATCCCTGGGTATTTTACTTGAGTGAGTAGATTATGCTGTCAACAACTGATATTGGGAGAAGCTGGTTTAGGGAAGGAAATTCATTTAATTATGAACATGTTGAGTTTGAGGTGCCAGAAAGGCATCTAAGTGGAGTTTATTTAGTACTTAAAAGTGCATCTAACACAGCTTGATCACCACAGTATGCCAAGTGCTTTCCATATTTGCATTCATTTATGTAAGATGAGGGGGCTTCCCTGGTGGCTGAGTGGTAGAGAATCTGCCTGCAGTGCAGGAGACATGGTTTCAATACCTGGGTTGGGAAGATCCCCTAGAGAAGGAAATAGCAACTCACTGCAGTATTTTTTGCCTGGGAAATCCCATGGACAGAGGAGCCTAGTGGGCTATAGTCCATGGGGTCACAACAAGTCAGACACGGCTGAGAGACACAATACCAATGTAAGGTGAGAGATTAAGATTTAGACTTCATCAGTCTGTTGAGAATGGAAAGGAAGGAAGAGATACAAGAGATCTCATAAGGGAAGAATCTCTTAGATTTAGTTAGTGCATGGATTTGGCATAGTACTCCAAAGCCCCAAGCCTAGGTGCCTGGGTAAACAATGTTGTCTTCAATATTGAATGAGAAATATAAATACATTGTATTTATATTTGTCTTTATAGATGTCAAAGCACCTTTTCCACTTTATTGAGAACTGACTTAGAACAGAAGATGTTAAATCTGACATTTGATGGGTTTGAAGCAGCACCTAAATGTCTCCGTGGAAATGTCCAAGAGACAGTTGTGATACAGATTTAGAGTTAGTGTGATAGGGTAGGGCTGCAGATATAGATTTAGGAGTCATTCATATAGATATGGGAGTTGAAGCCACATTAGTGGGCAAGATCTTAAAGGAAGAGAATGTAGATGGAGTATCAGTTCAGTTGAGTCACTCAGTCGTGTCCAACTCTTTGAAACCCCATGGACTGCAGCACGCCAGGCCTCCTTGTCCATCACCAACTCTCAGAGTTTACTCAAACTCATGTCCACTGAGTCAGTGATGCCATCCAACCATCTCATCCTCTGTCGCCCCCTTCTCCTACTGCCTTAAATCTTTCCCAGCATCAGAGTCTTTTCCGATGAGCCACTTCTTTGCATCAGGTGGCCAGAGTATTGGAGTTTCAGCTTCAACATAAGTCCTTCCAATGAACACCCAGGACTGATTTCCTTTAGGATGGACTGCTTGGATCTTCTTGCAGTCAAAGGAACTTTCAAGAATCTTCTCCAACACCACAGTTCAAAAACACCAATTCTTTGGCGCTCAGCTTTCATTAGAGTCCAACTCTCACATCCATACATGACATTGGAAAAACCATAGCCTTGACTAGATGGACATTTGTTGGCAAAGTAATGTCTCTGCTTTTTAATATGCTATCTAGGTTGGTCATAACTTTCCTTCCAAGGAGTACGCATCTTCCAGTTTCATGGCTGCAATCACCATCTGCAGTGATTTTGGAGTCCCCCAAAATAAAGCCTGCCACTGTTTCCGTTGTATCCCCATCTATGAAGTGATGGGACCAGATGCCATGATCTTAGTTTTCTGAATGTTGAGCTTTAAGCCAACTTTTTCACTCTCCTCTTTCACTTTCATCAAGAGGGTCTTTAGTTTTTCTTTGCTTTCTGCCACAAGGGTGGTGTCAGCTTCATATCTGAGGTTATTGATATTTCTCCCAGCAATCTTGATTCCAGCTTGTGCTTATTCCAGCCCAGCATTTCTCATGATGTACTCTGAACATAAGTTAAATAAGCAGGGCAACAATATACAGCCTGAGGTACTCCTTTTTCTATTTGGAACCAGTCTGTTGTTCCACCTCCAGTTCTAACTGTTGCTTACTGACCTGCATACAGATTTTTCAAGAGGCAGGTCAGGTGGTCTGGGATTCCCATCTCTTTCAGAATTTTCCACAGTTTATTTTGATCCACACAGTCGAAGGCTTGGGCGTAGTCAATAGAGCAGAAATAGATGTTTTTCTGGAAATATCTTGCTATTTCAATGATCCAGCAGATGTTGGCAATTTGATCTCTTGTTCCTCTGCCTTTTCTAAAACCAGCTTGAACATCTGGAAGTTAATGGTTCATGTATTGTTGAAGCCGGGATTGGAGAATTTTGAGCGTTACTTTACTAGCATGTGAGATGAATGCTATTGTGCAGTAGTCTGAACATTCTTTGGCATTGCCTTTCTTGGGACTGGAGTGAATACTGACCTTTTCCAGCCCTGTGGCCACTGCTGAGTTTTCCAAATTTGCTGGCTTATTGATTGCAGCACTTTCACAGCATCATCTTTTAGAGCATCTTTTCACAGCATCTCAACTGGAATTCTATCACTGCCACTAGCTTTGTTCGTAGTGATGCTTCCTAAGGCCCACTTGACTTCACATTCTAGGATGTCTGGCTCTACATGAGTGATCACTCCTTCATGATTATGGGTCGTGAAGGTCTTTTTTGTACAGTTCTGTGTCTTCTTGCCACCTCTTCTTAATATCTTTTGCTTCTGTTAGGTCCATACCATTTCTGTCCTTTATTGTGCCCATCTTTGCATGAAATGTTGCGTTGGTATCTCTTGTTTTTGCTGACTGTATAGAGCTTCTCCATCTTTGGCTGCAAAGAATATAATCAATCTGATTTCAGTGTTGACCATCTGGTGATGTCCATGTGTGGAGTCTTCTCTTGTGTGGTTGGAGGAGGGTGTTTGCTATGTATGACCAGTGCTCTTTCTTGGCAAAACTCTATTAGTCTTTGCCCTGCTTCATTCTGTACTCCAGCGCCAAATATTGTCTGTTACTCCAGGTGTTTCTTGACTTCCTATTTTTGTATTCCTGTCCCCTAAAATGAAAACAACACCTTTTTAGGGTGTTAGTTCTAGAATGTCTTATAGGTGTTCATAGAACCATTGAACTTCAGCTTGTTTAGTATTACTGGTCAGGGCATAGACTTGGATTACCATGATATTGAATGGTTTGCCTTGGAAACAAACAGAGATCATTTTGTCATTTTTGAGACTGCATCCAAGTACTGCGTTTTGGACTCTTTTGTTGACTATGATGGCTACTCCTTTTCTTCTAAGGGATTCCTGCCCACAGTAGTATATATAATGGTCATGTGAGTTAAATTCACCCATTCCAGTCCATTTTAGTTTGCTGATTCCTAAAATGTCGACATTCACTCTTGCCATCTCCTGTTTGACCCCTTCCAATTTGCCTTGATTCATGGGCCTAACATTCCAGGTTCCTATGTAATACTGCTCTTTATAGCATTGGACCTTGCTGCATATTTGGGACCTACCAACCTGGGGAGTTCATCTTTCAGTGTCTTATCTTTTTGCCTTTTCATACTGTTCATGGTTCTTAAGGCAAGAATACTGAAGTGGCTTGTCATTCCCTTCTCCAGTGGACCACATTTTGCTGGAACTCTCGACCATGACCTGTCTAAGGCATGGCTCATAGTTTCATTGAGTTAAAGGGGTCTATGTGATTATATTGGTTAGTTTTCTGTGATTGTGGTTTTCAATCTGTCTGCCCTCTGATGGACAAGGATAAGAGGCTTATGGAAGGTTCCTGATGGGAGAGATTAGGTCTTGTTCTGATGGGCGGGGCCATGGTCAGTAAATCTTTAATCCAATTTCTGTTGATGGGTGGAGCTGTGTTTCCTCCCTGCTATTTACCTGGGGCCAAACTATGGTGGAAGTAATGAAGATAATAGTGACCTCTTTCAAAAGACCACATGCATGTACTGCTACAGTCAGTGCCCCCAAACCTGCAGCAGGCCACCACTGACCCACGCCTCTACTGGAGACTCCTGAACACTCACAGGCAAATCTGGTCAGTCTCTTGTGGGGTCACAACACAAACTCCCAGAATAACTCTTAGCCTTACCAGTGCTCCATGCCGTTTTGGTAAGTCAACCAAAGGCATGTATTTCTCTTCTAGAATATTACTGACTGGTAATAATTTGTTATTTATGACACTGAAGTTAACATATCAAGGTTTTCCCTCCTTGAAAGCCAGGCCTCTGACTGAATTCTTAGTAGATTCAGAGGCTGTTTGCTACATTGTTATTTGTTACCAATTTGTGCACGGTTGATCTCCTCCACTCTTGGAAGAGAATGTTTATTTTCCCCTGGCAAATGTATTAGATCTGAGCTGAAAAGCCACAGGTTTCTCCCAGTTTTTTAGTTTCTTCGTGGAAAGGCTAGGCTCTTCTCTCCTTTGACCTATGACTCAAAACACTGCTGATGTGAAAATGTCTTCCTTCCCAACATCACTATGAAAGCCTTGGCATGCCATGGCCCTTTCATGCAATGTGAGGGAAAGAACTGATGCAGGGTTTTGGCTTTTATCTGCTGTTTTAGCTGCCCCTGGAGATCACAATATTCCTTTAATATAAAACTTAACCTGTTACAGCTTAAAGGGACTTTAGAAATCAATCTAATCCCATGGTTTTATGGATATGGAAACTAAGGCTCGGTAGAACTAATGTGGAAACTAAGGCTCAGTAAAATGTTGTAGAGCCAACAGCATTTCCTGCTGGTTAAAAGTGTGACCTCAGGAGTCAGATGAACCTGAGTTTGAATCCTGGTTCTGATACTTACTAACTGCTTGAACTTTGGTTCTGAAAACTTCCATAGTCTAAGACTATGTGAAACTTCGAGAGATTTTCTCAACTTCTCTGAGCTTCAGCTACATAATCAACAAAGTATTAATTATAATAGTGTCTATCTTATAAGGATGTTCTAAAGATTAAATGGAATAGAGCATCTAAAGTACTTCTTTCATTCCTTG
Source organism: Cervus canadensis (assembly GCF_019320065.1). Classification (NCBI taxonomy): domain Eukaryota; kingdom Metazoa; phylum Chordata; class Mammalia; order Artiodactyla; family Cervidae; genus Cervus; species Cervus canadensis. The sequence continues at coordinate 75,302,612 of NC_057419.1, forward strand.
TCAGATAATAAGTATGCAATGCATATTACTATTATAATTGTTGCTGTTTTTATACTGGAGAAGGAATGAACTTGCCCAAAGTTGCATGGGAATTAAATGATGCATCTGGGACTAGAATGGAGATTTCAACTCTTAACTCAGTGCTGTTTCCTCTACACTATGCTGCTTCTTTTTAAAATTTATTTTTTAATTGGAAGATAATTACTTTACAATGTTGTGATGGTTTTTGCCATAAAACAATGCAGACTGCTTCTTTATCAAGATTTCTTTGAGGAATCTCCAAGTCCTCCCCAGTATAGCTGAATTATAGTATTCAGTGCTGTTATTATTACTTAGAACATTCTTAGTTCTAAGAACATTTTTAAATATATAGTAGATAAAATACAGAAGAAGAAATGCTCTTCAGAACTCCACAATTCACAATTAAACTAAAGAAAAACACTACTTTGAAACTAGAAGGATACTAAAGGAGAAGGTGGAAATATTTTTCTCAACATTTGGATTTGATTTTGATTCTGTCCAGTCTTTTCTGTCAACTTGATATTTATGGATTTAAAAGTGATTGCTGTCAACTTGATATTTATGGATTTATAAGTGAGCTGTTTGGGTCAAGGGCATCCGGAAAGATCTAGGTTTAAAATGACTTTAGAGAAAGTCATTGGTGATAGTTCTGTGAGGCCAACATGCTCCAGGGGTCCAAGGAAAAGGCAAGAAATGAGGAATGGAGGGTTAGGCAGAAAGAGAAGAAACAGTAAAACGGTAAATGGAAGAGGAACTGAAGGATGGAAAAGGCAGCATGCTTGGGGAAATAAAAAGAGTGCTCTCAATGAAGAGATAGACCACCAAGAGTTGGCACTAACATACAGGATAAGATGTTTAATGACTACTCTTTTTCCTTTCAGAGAAGGGACTAGGTAAAAAGAGATAGGAGTTGTACCATCTCTCTCACTGGTTTTCTAGTAAGGGCAGAATTCACCCATAAACTTCTTAATTTCTTCTGACTGTGATCTACACTTGTACAACCACACCCAACTAATAGGTTTAAGTCAATTGGACCAAATATATGCTACTCTCAGATTAAAGCTAATTAAACTTGCACATCTTTCATCCTCTTGATAACTTTCAGACCTCTAAGCCTCTGGACTCTGATTTCCTCCATAACCAGCCTATGCCTTAATTTAGGCCTGTACATCTGTCCAATATCTCTTATTAATACTTTATGTGGCAAGACATATTGAAGAATTAGAATATTGTTAGCCAAGACATGGAAACAACCTAAATAGGAGATGTGAGATATATATATCTCACATGTGAGATGTGAGATATATCTCACATATATATATGTGATATATATATATATATATATATACACATATACATAGACACACACACACACACACATATATATATATATATGTATAGTCATTGTTGTTTTTTAGTCACTAAGTCGTGTTGGACTCTTTTGTGACCCCATGGACTGTAGCTCGCCAAGTTCCTCTGTCCATGGGATTTCCCAGGCAAGAAGACTGGAGTGGGTTGCCATTTCCTTCTCCAGGGGATCTTCCCAACCCAGAGATCTAACGCATGTCTCCTGCATTGGCAGACAAATTATTTGCCACTGCGCCACCAGGAAAGCCCATATGTATGTGTGTACACACACACTCACACACACACACACACATTGGAATATTACTCAGCCATAAAAAGAATGAAATAATGCCATTTTCAGCAACAAGAATGGACCTAGAGATTATCATATTACACAAAGTAAGTTAGAAAGAGAAAAACAAATACCATATGATATCACTTATATGTGGAATCAAAAATAAGACACAAATGAACATATCTACAAAACAGAAACCGACTCACAGAATATAAAGAAAAGACTTGTAGTTTCTATGAGGGAGGGTGGATGGGGGAAGGAAGGATGGAAATTTGGGATTAGGAGACACAAACTATTATATATGGGGTCTCCCTGGTGGCTCAATTTGTAAAGAATCTTTCTGCAGTGCAGGAGACCCAGGTTCAATCCCTGGGTTGGAAAGATACCTTGGAGAAGGAAATGGCTACCCACTCCAGTATTCTTGTCTGGAAAATCCCATGGACAGAGGAGCCTGACAGGCTACAGTATATATAGAATGGATAAACAACAAAGTCCTACTGTGTAGCACAGAGAATATTATTCAATATCCTGTGATAAGTCATAATGGAAAAGAATATATATAACTGAATCTCTTTACTATATAGTTGATATAATCAACTATACTTCAACATTTTTTTAAAGTATTAGAATATTCTTGCTTGGGAAAGGAGCTTATATTGAATAGAATTTTACAGATGTAATTTTTGACTTTAAAATTCCATAAAGGGAATTTCCTGGAGGTCCAGGGGTTAAGACTTGGTGCTTTCACTGCGATGGCCTGAGTTCAATCCTTGGTCATGGAACAAAGGTTCCACAAGTTGCATGATGCAGCCAAAAAAAAAAAAAAATCCATGAATATATATCTCCCTTTTTTCTCCCTTAGCCATTGTTTTTTGCAAGAATAAGCTTTTATAGTCACATTAACAAGCTGAGGGGACTTCCCAGGTATCTCGATGGTAAAGAATCCACCTGCAAATTCAGAAGATGCAGGAGATGTGGGTTAGATCCCTGGGTTGGGAAGATCCCCCAGAGTAGGAAATGGCAACCCACTCCAGTCTTCTTGCCTGGAAAATCCCTTGGACAGAGTAGCCTGGTGGGCTACAGTCCATAGTGTCTCAAAGAGTCAGATACTACTGAACAACTGAGCAACTGAGCACACATGTAATAAGGTGAGGAATAGTTATTTTCCATGCTAAGAAGCTTGGATTCCTTCCTACCTTTGATTGTCTTTTTCTTTCTTCAGTTGCCCACTAATTTCAGTGGGTCTTAGTTTTCCCCATTACACCTACATAGATAGTTGTATATAACTGAGGACTTTAAATCCTGAGGGAAAAAAAAGAAAAAAAGAAAACTTCAGCTAAGTAAAAAAAACGTCTCACTTCTCAAAGTAGTTGATTCACTATAGGAGGGATTTTACAACTTTATATCTTTTTAACTGCTGTGAAAAGTTTGGAAAGTTTTGCCTGGCTGTTTTAGTGGACAATTGATGATTCTATTCAATCAAAACCATTTATTGGGTGCCTACTATGTGCCAAAATAGAAAAGACCCTGATGCTGGGAAAGATTGAAGGCAGGAGGAGAAGGGGACTGCAGAGGATGAGATGGTTGGATGGCATCACCAACTCAATGGAGATGAGTTTGAGTAAGTTCTGGGAGTTGGTGATGGACAGGGAGGCCTGGCGTGCTGTGGTCCATGGGGTCATGAAGAGTCGGATATGAATGAGCGACTGAACTGAACTGAACTATGTGCCAGGCTCTGGGGTAAGTAGGCACTATGCCATTTCTACAAGGAAAAATTCATCAGGGTGTTGTTTTAAATGGAGCTACTAGAGAGCAGATTTAGCCCCAAGACACCCCTGACAAGGACCAGTTTTACCATGACAAGTCCTGCCAAAAGTTAATACTAAAATATTTCCCCTCCAGTTCTTGTCCCCTATACCCATTGACATGTGGTTAGGAGTAGACTTACCGTTTCAAACTTCATTCCTGGTATACTATCCCAAACCCTGAGTTATACTCTCTGGCAGACTAGCCTGAACTTGGAATGAGTATAAAGGTAAATGAGCAAGAATAGAGAGCATTAAGGAAGAGAAAAAGAAGTATTTTGCCTATAAGCCATCCAGAACTGAATATGAGTTGGGATACCCTAATCTTCAAACTGGAAAGACAATCTTTTTTTTTTTTTTTTAGTATTTATTTATTTTAATTGGAAGATAATTACTTTACAATGTTGTGATGGTTTTTGCTACACATCAACATGAATTGGCTATGGGTATACATGTGTCCCCCCATCGTGAACCTCCCTCCCACCTCCCTCCCCACCTGGATTGTCACAGAGTACCAGCTTCGGGTGCCGTGCTTCATACATCGAACTTGCACTGGTCATCTATTTTACATACAGTAATATACATGTTTCAAAGCTATTCTCTCAACTCATCCCACCCTTGCCTTCTCCCACTGAATCCAAAAGTCTGTTCTCCTTTGCCGTCCTGCATGTAGGGTCGTTATTACCGAAACCAGAAAGACACTTTTTATAGTCTATCTAGGTAGAAAATCTGCCCCAAGGACGCAGTATCATACCCCAGAGCCCCATATTATGCCTGAGCTTCAAACCTGAATCCTTATATAGCCCTACTTCCTTCTCTATGGTTCTTGCTTTTCTACACCAGATGAGGTACTAAAAATAGGTACTCCCAGCCTAAGAATTTCAGACATATTATGGCTTCTGTACTGTACTATTTGAGTATATCAGAGCTTAGGGCACTATTATTAGACTCAGTGTATACCCTTCTCCCCCACTGTGCCTTATCTTTAGACTCCACTTCTGTTTATGCCAGTTAGGATGTCAAGTTACCAAATTCTGCTCGAATGTTAGGACCCTGCTTTGGTATGTGCTCTCGTGCCAAGCCTGGATTTGTAAGCATTAAACCCACTGCTATTTTAACATTGCCCATATCCTGTTCCCTCTGTTTTAATATGACACCCAGATTTCTGACTACAGTTTTTTCCCTTTGGATCCATTATACACTTGAGCCATTTGTTCTGTCAGACTTTACTTCTATCTTATTCTCCTCATGTTGCTTGTGAGTGAGACTTATTCTCTAGAGAACTGTCTGTGGGGATCCCAGCTTCAGGGTCTGGAAAGCAAGCATGAGACAGCAGCTTCTTGGTTTAGAGGCCAAGTCCTACCCCTGGTTAGGAAGCTGACAACACTGATGTAATGTCTACACAAACAGGGTTAAATCAGACATGGCCAAAAAATTTCAAATTCTGACCTATTATTGGAGAGGACAGAGATACCTGGAGTCCTGCCACCCCCAGGAGTGTATAAATGGGCAGACCTGAATTAGAATCTTCACAGCTGGTAGACAGAAGGGAGACAGAATGGCCAGCATAGGCCGAGAACAGCAATCAGGTAAGATCTCTGATTGCTATGGTATACGAACTAGTCTGAGTCTTTCATTTAGATTGTGTGTGTGTGTGTGTGTGTGTGCGTGTGTGTGTGTGTGTGTGCGTGTATTCTGGGCACTGAGAACTTCTCAAGCGTTTCACTCAAATCACAGATTTCTCCTATGGAGCAGTAGAGTGCTCCAGTTTTCTTTCTCCCCTGCTTCACACCTACCACATAGTTAGGTTGTGTCTAAAGAGTTTTTGGTGTTTATAGAAGATGGAGTCTTTTCCTGAGGAGGACTGGACTTCTCTAGGAGAGACTAAAGCTGATGAACAACAACTATCAGCTGGCCTCATTAAGGATGATGCTGGCAGAAGAAGAGGTGGAGGGGAGAATAAAAGCTCCTGTTCCTAAGCCAGGTAGGACTTGGAGGGAGCAACCAGAGTTAGGGATCTTGTGTGAAAGCTAAGGAGGTCTTGAGAGTGATACCAGAAGTGTTGGCATGAAATCTGTTTGGATAATAATTTCTCACACTTGTACAGTGCTCTTTGCTTTGCAAATTGCTTCCATCTCTGTGATTTCATTGGGCTCTTCTGGTACCTCTGTGAGGTTGTTAGATTCGGTATTAGAGGTGAAGGAATTTGCTCAAGGTCACAAAATGAGTCAATGACAGAGGTGGAACTAAAAACCTAGGCTCCTGCTTCCCTCTCCTGTGTCCTCCCACAGGAGCAGGCTGGCTGCCTCTGGAAGCTGATGAAGGCTCACCTTCTCTGCGGTGAGTAGCTTTTCAAGTGTGTTTTTAGAACAGGAATGGAAGCCTCAGAGTGAAGAATTAATTTGTTACTGGTTATTCCTGGGGCCTGGAGCTCTTTTTCCTTAGTACATGCAAAGAGCTTTCCAGAATTCAACTTTACTTTCTTTAGCAGCCATTTTTCTAATCTCTTTTCTAATAGATAGTTATTGGTTATTGTTGTTGTTTAGTCATGACCAACTCTTGGCTCCTCTTCCCATGGGATTTCCCAGGCAAGAACACTGAAGTGGGTTGCCATTTCCTTCTTCGGGGAAACTTCTCAACCCAGGGATTGAAACTGTATCTCTTGCATCTCCTGCATTACAGGCAGATTCTTTACCACTGAGCCACTAGGGAAGCCCTGTTGGTTATTGCTTTCTTTTATTCTTTCATTTAAAAAAAGTTTATTTCTGCTATTCAAGCTGATAATCTTACCAAACACCGATTTTTCTTCCTGCAGAGCACTGGAATTAAATGGGCGGGTCTTATACATTCCTTATGAGGACCACTCGGCTGTGTACTGTTTACAGCTAGCCATTTGAAGTGTAGTTGCTCTTCTAGAGAAGGACACCAGCATTGGCACTGAGAAACAGAGGGACTCAGAGATTGAGCAGGTAATCTCTCTTTGAATGATTATCTTTAAGCATTATTCTGGTTGTGCAGGTGAGCTGGAAAAATAGGCATTTTCTTTCCCCTAGTCAGTAGGCAGAAATGTTCCGGGACAAGTGGAGCTGATCTCCATGGGGCTGTAAATTTAAGGTATTCCTGTGGCCAGACAGTAAGTAAGGGAGGCATTTCATAAACTGGTACTAAAAGACCTAAAGCATGCATATGCAAACACATAAATATCCCATTCCCCCTCTGCAGCTACCTCCACCTGCTGCTCCAAGGTACAGAAGCCAGGGGTGGCTTTCTTTCCTCTCTTTCATACATGCACCCTCAAGCTGACCTCCAAATGACTACTCTTTTGCTCTCAGACTTCCCTGTTATTTCTTGTAACACAAATGTTGAGAGAGGGAGAACAGCATGTGATTACTTTAGGGCCCTCAATGTCCTAGCGATGACACTACCTTTAAGCAAGTTACTGAGCGCAGACATACCTGGGAAGAGTACCTACCCACTCTTCTTCCCACTTCATAATTGTGATATGGCTCTTCTATCTTTCCACAACTATAGGAATAACTCAGCTTCTCTCCAGAATCAAGCAATTCTCTGACTATTGAAGTCAATTTGGTAGCTGCCCTAACTTTGAATTCACGTAGTTCCTGAGCTATGTCACTATTGTTTAAAACTACACGAGGGCATATGATAATAACATATGAAAATTTAAGAGAAAATATCAAAAGTACATCATGTATATAAACAGATTTTGACTTATACTCTGGAGGAATCTGACTTACATTACCCCACTTGAGACTCATGTCTTAGTTATTAAAACACTGAGAGTGCTACTGATGATTTAGCCTTATCAAAATGATAACAAATCAGTTTATTTCCCAGACCTTAAAACTTTTGAAAGTTGCTACTGGGTGCACAATTCCCTTCTCCACCTCCCAATCCTCCAGTTTCTTCCTTAAAGATGGTTTCCTGTCTTTGTTTAAATAAAATTTGTCTATGACCTTCTTCAGATGTACCCTCCCTCAAATCTTTACACAGTCAGTATGATATGATCCATTCATAAAACTGTGTAAGAGCTTAATCTGGACACTGTACTGTTTTATATGACATTAATCTTGTTTAAATTGCATTAGTTTGTCTATTGGTGGTGCTGGTTTTTTGTTTCTGAATTTTTTTTTTCAGCAGCTACTGGTTTACTGTGCTTATGATCAACCCCAACAACAAAAAACCCTTCCAGTGTTTTTAAGGCAGTCTTCTTTGTATAGATACTTTATAAACTAATTAAGATACTTTGCATTAATTATTTCCATTTCATATGGCTAGATTTTATCCATTCTTATAGATTGACATCACACTCATGTGCTCTCCCTTCCAGTTTTGTCATCTGCCAATTAAAAAAGCATTCCTTTTCTATTTTCATTATGAGAGCCTGATAGCAATGTGAATAAAGTAGGAAAGCCTATAATTTCCCACTATTGTCAGCAATGAATTAATACATTTGTTAGAATGGTTGGTTGTTGTGATTGTTTAGTTGCTAAGTCATGTCCAACTCTTTTGCGACCCCATGAACTATAGCCCGCAGGCTCTTCTGTCCATGAAATTTCCCAGGCAAGAATACTGAAGTGGGTTGCCATTTCCTACTCCAGGGGATTTTCCTGACTGAGGAATTGAACCTTCATCTATTGCATCTCCTGCATTGGCAGGCAGATTCTTCACCACTCAGGCACCTGGGAAGCCCCAGAATGCTTGGCTACTTAACTATACATCCTCCTACTATTTCAGGCCACATTTTGTCTGCCTAACAACAGGAAGATTATGCTTTGTTCAATTCAGATATGATACCTGTAAGGCATCTATCTGATCTATTAGACTATTCACACTGTCAAAAAAAGAAATGAGGTTAGTTTGGCCTAACTTGTTCTCTGTGAATCCTTGCTAATTTACTGAAGGCAAAATGGTCTCTGTCTTGCCAGTTCAAGTTATTTGGATTAAACAAAGATAAATTATATGCTGTCAGAGCACTTAAACTGTCCTGACCAACCCCCCAATTGGAAGTGGAACTCCAATTCCAATTGACAGAGCTCATATTTCAGAAGTCATTTTTAACACAAAACTGACCCAGAAGTCAGCATGATAGACAGAAATAAAAGCTGGAAAACTGAGAGAACATGACCTTACCTTTGTCTAATAGGAAAGAAAAGGAGGGAAACATGGGTCTGTCACCTTTTCTGTTCATTTTAAGCAATCTTGTTTCTTTCTTCTTCCACAGTTTGGGATAGAGACCAGGTGGAAATTTAAAGTATGTGTGTTGGTAGGTGGATTGAAGCAGACTTAAAAGCCAAAAGGAAGCAAAAAGACTTAAGGCAGCTGTAGTCCATAAAAAGAGAGTAACTTGAGGTCAAAAGTTGGACTGAAATATGAGACTCTGGTAAATATTAGGTAAGTGCCCTTGAGTAAGTCATTTAATACTTTTGAGCCCTTGTTTCTGGGTTTTTGCTTTTTTTTTTTTTTTCAGATGAATGGTACTGCATAAAGTTGTTGTGAAGATTAAAATCCTTCCTTCACAAGATAGGAAAGGAAAGAGAAACTGTGTTCAACAGGGACTTACTTTCCTGCTGCTCTAACTTTGGGGACTGTCTTTTTGGGGGAATCTTACTTTGCCATTTTGTAAAGTTATATTAGTACAAGATACACATGTGAATTAAGTGTGCAGGAATCTCCATATTTTTTGAATTGATGGCAAAGCTTGAAATTTAGACAGCAGTATTAATGTTGAGTATTTTACTATTTTTTATCTTAGAAATTCAAAGTATGTTTTTTTTCTATAACCTGAATTCCTTATCATTAACCTGGATTAGACAAATCAAGATTTATTTTCAGTTTTTTGAACTGGAAAGATAAGGTATAACTAAATTGTTTAGATAAGTGGTCTCCAACATAGGTTGTGCAAAACAAGCTATTGGGATATGGTAACAAAAATAGTGTAACTATAGTTACTTTTGACTCAATCTTTTACATTTTCTGCCTTTTGTGTAACTTTTGTATATAATTAGATTGATACATTAATATAATTGCCCTACAAATTTGGGGAACACATATCCAAAATTTACTGACAGGTTGCACAGATTTTAAAGATCACTGGTTTGGAGGATGATAGGAATAAGATCAGAGAATTTTGCCAGAAATTCACTGTGCCTGAAATCAAATACTTCTGTTTCTCCTATGAATCTACTTTTCCTCTTGACCTACCTACTTCTATCAATGATATGATCATTCTCTTAGTTATTAAAACTAGGAACTTAGGAATCCTTCTTCACCTTGTCTCATCTATCACATAAAATTAGTTGCCATGTTCACTGTTTCTGAAACATCTTTCATATCTGCTTCTCTCCTTTTAATTCTACTGCCACCATGCTAATTCATGCTTTAGTTTTTTTTTTGTTTGTTTTTTTGTAGCTGTTTGCTTGTTTGTTTTTAACATGAATTACTGCAGTATTGTAACAGCTTACTAACTGGCTTCTTTTCTCTTGGCCCAATTTAACCTATCCACTTTGTGTGTGTGTGTATCTGTCTCATCCCTCTTAGTTAGAATATGTGAAGCTATGGGCAATGTCTTTTACCTTCCTATTTGGTGCTTTGCATGTGGGAGGCACTCAAACATTTCTAAGTGCATAAAATTAGTCTGGGATTTGTTTTTCTGACTGAGAATTAGGGTTCAGGCCTTGGGGTTCAAACTCACATAGTTCTTTATGATTTGTACTATCAAGTAATGTTAATCTAGCAGTCTAAGAAAGCAGTGCTTCCTGAGATTATATTCAGAGATCGAATTGCCAACATCTGCTGAATCATTGAAAAAGCAAGAGAGTTAAAAAAAAAAAAATCTCTTTCTGCTTTACTGACTATGCCAAAGTCTTTGACTGTGTGGATTGCAATGAACTGTGGAAAATTCTGAAAGAGATGGGAATACCAGACTACCAGACCTGCCTCTTGAGAAACCTGTATGCAGGTCAGGAAGCAACCGTTAGAACTGGACAAGGAACAACAGACTGGTTCCAAATAGGAAAAGGAGTATGTCAAGGCTGTATATCGTCACCCTGCTTATTCAACTTATATGCAGAGTACATCATGTGAAATGCCAGGCTGGATGAAGCACAAGCTGGAATCAAGATTGCTGGGAGAAATATCAATAACCTCAGATATGCAGATGACACCACCCTTATGGCAGAAAGTGAAGAAGAACTAAAAGCCTCCTTGACGAAAGTGAAAGAGGAGAGTGAAAAAGTTGGCTTAAAGCTCAACATTCAGAAAACTAAGATCATGGCATCCTGGTCCCATCATTCATGGCAAATAAATGGGGAAACAGTGACAGACTTTATTTTTCTGGGCTCCAAAATCACTGCAGATATGGTGATGCAGCCATGAAATTAAAAGACGCTTACTCCTTGGAAGGAAAGTTATGACCAACCTAGATAGCATATTAAAAAGCAGAGACATTACTTTGCCAACAAAGGTCCATCTAGTCAAGGCTATGGTTTTTCCAGTGGTCATTTATGGATGTGAGAGTTGGACTGTGATGAAAGCTGAGCACCGAAGAATTGATGCTTTTGAACTGTGGCGTTGGAGAAGTCTCTTGAGAGTGCCTTGTACTGCAAGGAGATCCAACCAGTCCATCCTAAAGGAGATCAGTCCTGGGTGTTCATTGGAAGAACTGATGTTAAAGTTGAAACTCCAGTACTTTGGCTAGCTGATGCGAAGAACTGACTCATTGGAAAAGACTCTGATGCTGGGAAAGATTGAGGGCATGAGGAGAAGGGGATGACAGAGGATGAAATAAATGGTTGGGTGGCATCACCGACTCAATGGACATGGGTTTTGGTGGACTCCCGGAGTTGGTGATGGACAGGGAGGCCTGGTGTGCTGCTGTTCATGGGGTCACAAAGAGTTGGACATGACCAAGTGACTGAACTGAACTGATTCATTTATTCTTGTTAGCTACTCTGAAGAATCTCAGTTTGTCTGAGAAAAGCATTTCATGAATAAAATAAACATTATCATAGATGAAATGCCACTTCTCTTTTTCAAAATATGCTTTCAGGGAGCATTTTTTCATTCTTTCTCCTTGTCTTGGGAATCAGAGTTGAATTCTAGGCTGCACTTTTTAATCAACTTCCTGTGATTACCTGGGTGAATTGTTACAAATCATATGTTTGCTCTGGTTATAGAAATAATCAGATCTTCCCTTCCTCCCTCTTTACCTACCTTCCTCCAGCTATCTTATAGAGATAGAAGAAATGTGATCTTACATTTGACATAACTAAATATTCTTAAAAGAAAAACTCTTTATAAATTCAGGACAATGTAATAAAGTTGCCTCTTGGGAAGAAAAGGAATTGAAAATAAGATCAAACTGGTTCATTCCTGTATAATTATGAATTTGTTATCTTATTCGAAAATCTTCAGAAATAGTGTATGTGAAGTAGCTCCATGACTATTTATTGAATGAATAGATAGTAATGCTTATAGTCTTTCATGTCCATGCTACAAATATAATTGGTGAGTTCTGCCCTCCTTCCTTCCACCTACCCAGCCAGCAGTTCTAACATTTCCCTTTGAGTTCCCCATGACAATTCCAATTCCCTTCTGTATGGTATTTATAATATAAACCATCATGTTCTTTCTATTAATACAAATCTCTCCCGTTTTCATTTTAAGCACCAATTCACTAGCATTTTTAATATACATATTATTCATTTCTAGTTGTATGTTTAAAGCTCAAGCCTTCTTCCTTTTCTTTTTTATCAGATTTTTTAGCACCAAAGAAACTGAGCACTCAATGCTGATATTGGCAGCAGTGGCCTCTCCTTGTTTAAGATTGATTATAGCCAACTTCTTTAGGTCTGCATGACAAAGAGGCTGCTGATATCACCATTGATTGCTCTGTTTATCCCATGCCAAAGCAATCCATTAAATCAGTGCAAAATTGGCTTTTGCAACTGGAAACTACAAGGAAACAACTGATTTCTAAACTATCAAATCAATCAGATATTTAAAAAAATTGTTACTGAGCTGGGGTGTGATTCATGAATGTGCCCACCCATGTGATTAGATGATGTATTCTATCTACATACATTTTTCCTTGAGGATCATGTAATATGTGCAGACTTTGAAAATGCAGGGAAGTAAATGATACTGTGTAGGCTATTTCAAGTAAGTTACTTGTTATGAATCATCTCTGAGCAGCTACTGTAGCAAATTTCTAAGCAATAATTGACTGTTGAGAATATGTTCTTTTGGTCATTTGAAGCAGACAAAATCCCAGAGGCATTCTCTTGACCAGCTTCTAATTTGGTGTATTATATTTTGACATAAATCCACTGCTTTTAGTAGTTTCAGTTAAGTAAGATAGGGCCTCTACATTTAGATCCATTTCTTATTTCTTATCAAAGCTTAATATAACAGTTTGTCTGAGCTTCAGCACTGTCAAATGTACTCCAACACAGAACTGGTTTTGTTACAAAGACAAGGGACACATTTTTACAACTGTTATGTTTGTGAACACATTTTAAACTATAAAGAATATAAATAACTTCATGGTATTGAGGAGGATGGAATTTTGGTTTCTTAAAACTGTCAGACATGTTGGAAACAAGAATTTACTGTTCGGTAGGCATACTCTGTGTATACAGAAGATGTACATGATGGTACACAAACTAAAACTAGGGAGTGAAGTTAATTTATTCCAAAATTTGTATCCCAAAATCTTATGAGAGCAAACCTAGCTTCTGTGACTGGTTTCTGAAAACAACTAATAAAAGGCAAGTATATAAATTGGTCCTGACTGATATGCTTCCTACTGGCTTCCTAGAATTTGTGCATGGGTTCTTAATAGCCAAGACACATGTATCATAAGGGTCTAATACTTCATTTTATTTTAAGATCAGATATACTTATTGCCACTACATTCACAAAGAGAGGAAGTGCCTTAGTTATACCCCTCTTGACTCCTGTTAATGCACAAGGGAGTGTCTCTTCTTTGATCCACAGGCTAAGAAGTAATTTTATAAAGTTGATGAGCTAATTAGCAAATTAAGAATTAATTTTATAAAAATGATGTATTGCATGCAAAGTATTTTCATATAAGCTATAACCAGTCATCCCCATTACAATCTCTATTTCACAGTTGAGAGAAATAAAGCTTACATATGTTGTCATTCATCCATGGTCACAAATTAATAAAAGACAGAATTGTTATCAGAGCTCCTTATCCTCCTGAATTACTAATAATGAAACTGGAAGAATTTACCTCAACGTGAACCCAAATAAAAGCACTTGGGAAGAAACCATCTCCTAAGAGATGCTCTGTTTGCTGCTAATCTGTTATAAATTCTTCATAACATGAAATCAGTTGCCAATATTCTAACAGCAATTTTCTTTTGGACTATAAACATCCTAATAACTTGAAATAGTCTCTATAAATGTCACCTTGTAGATTGTCACTAGGACATGGTCTATAAGCAGGGTTTATCAACCCTTTCTAGTTACTAAACTGATGCCTGGAAATTCTCTCTCCATTTACCAAAGTTACATTCATAATTGATTCATGCAATTTTTTAAAATATATGCTTATTAACAGATAACTTTGGAAAAACAGAATGAGGGAGTTGGAATCTGAAGGTCAGGTTTTATGTTCTGGCTTTGTTGCTGTGACCTTGCACAAGGTACTTAGTCTATGGGAAACCGACATTATAAGATTGGTTATAATGACTAACACCATTACATAATTGGTTTTTGTGAAAAGCTTTTTAAACTGTGACATTAACAACAACAAGTGAAGTTGCTCAGTCATATCTGACGCTTTGTGACCCCATGGACTGTAGCCCACCAGACTCCTCCATCCATGGAATTTTCTAGGCAAGAGTACTGGAGTGGATTGCCATTTCCTTCTCCAGGGGATCTTCCTGACCCAGGGATCGAACCTGGGTCTCCCGCATTGCAGGCAGATGCTTTACCCTCTGAGCCACCAGGGAATCCCAGTAAACTGTGAGGTACCATACAAAGTTTAGACAGTAAGTGTAATGGCTACATCTGAATATTGAACAAGTGAACAATTTAGAGGATTATGCACAAGTGAACTATGTTAGAGGATTTACTTAATGGCTAAATTCTTTGTCTTTTGACCAAAATTTATTGCTTTGTTATTATAGTTCCTCCCCAATGCATTTCTTGAAAAAGATCAGAGTTAACCATAGAATTATTTTATCAGCTTTATTTGAGAGGTAATTATTAGTGAACCAAATGTGGTGAGGTGCTGTCTCATTTTAAACTTAACCTTATATTTTTCACATGTCAGTCTCTCTTAATTTGCTGGTGAATCTTGGGACCATTACTTTTTTAAATATTTATTTATTTTAATTGGAGGCTAATTACTTTAAAATATTGTAGTGGTTTTTCCATACATTGACATGAATCAGCCACGGGTGTATATGTGTCCCCCATCCTGAACCCCTCTTCCACCTCCCCAGCATCCCATCATTCAGGGTCATCCTAGATCACTGGCCCTGATTGCCCTGTCTCATGCATCGAACCTGGACTGGCGATCTATTTCACATATGGTAATATACATGTTTCAATGCTATTCTCTCAAATCATTGCAACCTTGCTTTCTCCCACAAAGTCCAAAAGTCTCTTCTTTACATCTGTGTCTCCTTTGTTGCCTCGCAAATAGGGTCATTGTTACCATCTTTCTAAATTCCATATATGTGCATTAATATATTGTATTGGTGTTTTTCTTTCTGACTTACTTCACTCTGTATAATTGACTCCAGTTTCATCCGCCTCATTAGAGCTGATTCAAATGCATTATTTTTAATAGCTGAGTAATATTCCATTGTGCATATGCACCACAGCTTTCTTATCCATTCATCTGCTGGGCATCTAGGTAGCTTCCATGTCCTAGCTATTGTAAACAGTGCTGTGATGAACATTACATGATGAACAAACAGTACATGTGTCTCTTTCGATTCTGGTTTCCTCGGTGTGTATGCCCAGCAGTGGGATTGCTGGGTCATATGGCAGTTCTATTTCAAGTTTTCAAGGAATCTCCACACTGTTCTCCATAGTGGCTGTACTAGTTTGCATTCCCACCAGTATAAGAGGTTTCCCTTTTCTCCACGCCCTCTCCAGCATTTATTGTTTGTAGACTTTTGGATAGCAGCCATTCTGACTGGCATGAAATGGTACCTCATTGTGATTTTGATTTGCATTTCTCTGATAATGAGTGATGTTGAGCATCTTAACATGTGTTTGTTAGCCATCTGTATGTTTTCTTTGGAGAAATGTCTGTTTAGTTCTTTGGCCCATTTTTTGATTGGCTCGTTTATTTTTCTGGAATTGAGCTGCATGAGCTGCTTGTATATTTTTGAGATTAATTCTTTGTCAGTTGCTTCGTTTGCTATTATTTTCTCCCATTCGGAAGGCTGAATTTTCACCTTGCTTATAGTTTTCTTCGTTGTGCGAAAGCTTTTAAGTTTAATTAGGTTCCATGTGTTTATTTTTGCTTTTATTTCCATTACTCTGGGGGGTGTCTTCTTTGATTTCTTTCATCAGTGTTTTATAGTTTTCTATATATAGGTCTTTTGTTTCTTTAGGTATATATATTCCTAAGTATTTTGTTCTTTTCATTGCAATGGTGAATGGAATTGTTTCCTTAATTTCTTCTTCTGTTTTCTCATTGTTAGTTTATAGGAATGCAAGAGATTTCTGTGTGTTAATTTTATATCCTTCAACTTTACTATATTCATTGATTAGCTCTAGTAATTTTCTGGTGGAGTCTTTAGGGTTTTCTATGTAGAGGATCATGTCATCTGCAAACAGTGAGTTTTACTTCTTCTTTTCCAATCTGGATTTCTTTTATTTCTTTTTTCTGCTCCGATTGCTGTGGTCAAAGCTTCCAAAACTATGTTGAATAGTAGTGGTGAGAGTGGGCACCCTTGTCTTGTTCCTGACTTTAGGGGAAATGCTTTCAATTTTTCGCCATTGATGATAATATTTGCTGTGGGTTTATCATATATGGCTTTTATTATGCTGAGGTATGTTCCTTCTATTCTTGCTTTCTGGAGAGTTTTTATCATAAATGGATGTTGAATTTTGTCAAAGGCTTTCTCTGCCTCTACTGAGATGATATTCAATTTGTTAATGTGGTGTATTACGTTTATTGACTTGCGGGTATTGAAGAATACTTGCATCCCTGGGATAAAGCCCACTTGGTCATGATGTATGATCTTTTTAATATGTTGCTGGATTCCTTTTGCTAGAATTTTGTTAAGAATTTTTGCATCTATGTTCATCAGTGATATTGGCCTGTAGTTTTGGTGTTTTTTTTTAATGGCATCTTTGTCTGGTTTTGATATAAGGGTGATGGTGGCCTCATAGAATGATTTTGGAAGTTTACCTTCCTTTGCCATTTTCTGGAAGAGTTTGAGTAGGATAGCTGTTAGCTCTTATCTCAATTTTTGGTAGAATTCAGTTGTGAAGCCATCTGGTCCTGGGCTTTTGTTAGCTGTAAGATTTCTGATTACGGTTTCAATTTCCGTGTTTGTGATGGGTCTGTTAAGATTTTCTATTTCTTCCTGGTTCAGTTTTGGAAAGTTGTACTTTTCTAAAAATTTGTATTTCTACCAAGTTGTCCATTTTATTGGCATATAGTTGCTGATACTAGTCTCTTATGATCCTTTGTATTTCTGTGTTATCCATTGTGATTTCTCCATTTTAATTTCTAATTTTGTTGATTTGTTTCTTCTCCCTTTTTTTCTTGATGAATCTGGCTAATGGTTTATCAATTTTATTTATCTTCTCAAAGAACCAGCTTTTAGTTCTGTTGATTTTTGCTATGATCTCTTTTGTTTCTTTTGCATTTATTTCGGCCCTAATTTTTAAGTTTTCTTTCCTTCTACTTACTATGGGGTCTTCATTTCTGCCTTTTCTAGTTGCTTTAGGTGTAGAGTTAGGTTATTTATTTGACTTTTGTCTTGTTTCTTGAGGTAAGCCTGTATTGCTATGAACCTTTCCCTTGGAACTGCTTTTACAGTGTCCCATAGGTTTTGGGTTGTTGTGTTTTCATTTTCATTCGTTTCTATGCATATTTTGATTTCTCGTTTGATTTCTTCTGTGATTTGTTGGTTATTCAGCAGCGTGTTGTTCAGCCTCCATATGTTGAAATTTTTAATAGTTTTTCTCCTGTAATTAACATCTAATCATACTGCATTGTGGTCAGAAAAGATGCCTGGAATTATTATTATTATTATTATTATTTTAATTTGCCAAGGCTAGATTTATGGCCCAGGATGTGATCTATTCTGGAGAAGGTTCCATGTGCACTTGAGAAAAAGGTGAAATTCATTGTTTTAGGGTGAAAT
>NC_057419.1:75320566-75331250 GCF_019320065.1 Cervus canadensis
TGATCTTACATTTGACATAACTAAATATTCTTAAAAGAAAAACTCTTTATAAATTCAGGACAATGTAATAAAGTTGCCTCTTGGGAAGAAAAGGAATTGAAAATAAGATCAAACTGGTTCATTCCTGTATAATTATGAATTTGTTATCTTATTCGAAAATCTTCAGAAATAGTGTATGTGAAGTAGCTCCATGACTATTTATTGAATGAATAGATAGTAATGCTTATAGTCTTTCATGTCCATGCTACAAATATACTTGGTGAGTTCTGCCCTCCTTCCTTCCACCTACCCAGCCAGCAGTTCTAACATTTCCCTTTGAGTTCCCCATGACAATTCCAATTCCCTTCTGTATGGTATTTATAATATAAACCATCATGTTCTTTCTATTAATACAAATCTCTCCCGTTTTCATTTTAAGCACCAATTCACTAGCATTTTTAATATACATATTATTCATTTCTAGTTGTATGTTTAAAGCTCAAGCCTTCTTCCTTTTGTTTTTTATCAGATTTTTTAGCACCAAAGAAACTGAGCACTCAATGCTGATATTGGCAGCAGTGGCCTCTCCTTGTTTAAGATTGATTATAGCCAACTTCTTTAGGTCTGCATGACAAAGAGGCTGCTGATATCACCATTGATTGCTCTGTTTATCCCATGCCAAAGCAATCCATTAAATCAGTGCAAAATTGGCTTTTGCAACTGGAAACTACAAGGAAACAACTGATTTCTAAACTATCAAATCAATCAGATATTTAAAAAAATTGTTACTGAGCTGGGGTGTGATTCATGAATGTGCCCACCCATGTGATTAGATGATGTATTCTATCTACATACATTTTTCCTTGAGGATCATGTAATATGTGCAGACTTTGAAAATGCAGGGAAGTAAATGATACTGTGTAGGCTATTTCAAGTAAGTTACTTGTTATGAATCATCTCTGAGCAGCTACTGTAGCAAATTTCTAAGCAATAATTGACTGTTGAGAATATGTTCTTTTGGTCATTTGAAGCAGACAAAATCCCAGAGGCATTCTCTTGACCAGCTTCTAATTTGGTGTATTATATTTTGACATAAATCCACTGCTTTTAGTAGTTTCAGTTAAGTAAGATAGGGCCTCTACATTTAGATCCATTTCTTATTTCTTATCAAAGCTTAATATAACAGTTTGTCTGAGCTTCAGCACTGTCAAATGTACTCCAACACAGAACTGGTTTTGTTACAAAGACAAGGGACACATTTTTACAACTGTTATGTTTGTGAACACATTTTAAACTATAAAGAATATAAATAACTTCATGGTATTGAGGAGGATGGAATTTTGGTTTCTTAAAACTGTCAGACATGTTGGAAACAAGAATTTACTGTTCGGTAGGCATACTCTGTGTATACAGAAGATGTACATGATGGTACACAAACTAAAACTAGGGAGTGAAGTTAATTTATTCCAAAATTTGTATCCCAAAATCTTATGAGAGCAAACCTAGCTTCTGTGACTGGTTTCTGAAAACAACTAATAAAAGGCAAGTATATAAATTGGTCCTGACTGATATGCTTCCTACTGGCTTCCTAGAATTTGTGCATGGGTTCTTAATAGCCAAGACACATGTATCATAAGGGTCTAATACTTCATTTTATTTTAAGATCAGATATACTTATTGCCACTACATTCACAAAGAGAGGAAGTGCCTTAGTTATACCCCTCTTGACTCCTGTTAATGCACAAGGGAGTGTCTCTTCTTTGATCCACAGGCTAAGAAGTAATTTTATAAAGTTGATGAGCTAATTAGCAAATTAAGAATTAATTTTATAAAAATGATGTATTGCATGCAAAGTATTTTCATATAAGCTATAACCAGTCATCCCCATTACAATCTCTATTTCACAGTTGAGAGAAATAAAGCTTACATATGTTGTCATTCATCCATGGTCACAAATTAATAAAAGACAGAATTGTTATCAGAGCTCCTTATCCTCCTGAATTACTAATAATGAAACTGGAAGAATTTACCTCAACGTGAACCCAAATAAAAGCACTTGGGAAGAAACCATCTCCTAAGAGATGCTCTGTTTGCTGCTAATCTGTTATAAATTCTTCATAACATGAAATCAGTTGCCAATATTCTAACAGCAATTTTCTTTTGGACTATAAACATCCTAATAACTTGAAATAGTCTCTATAAATGTCACCTTGTAGATTGTCACTAGGACATGGTCTATAAGCAGGGTTTATCAACCCTTTCTAGTTACTAAACTGATGCCTGGAAATTCTCTCTCCATTTACCAAAGTTACATTCATAATTGATTCATGCAATTTTTTAAAATATATGCTTATTAACAGATAACTTTGGAAAAACAGAATGAGGGAGTTGGAATCTGAAGGTCAGGTTTTATGTTCTGGCTTTGTTGCTGTGACCTTGCACAAGGTACTTAGTCTATGGGAAACCGACATTAAATGATTGGTTATAATGACTAACACCATTACATAATTGGTTTTTGTGAAAAGCTTTTTAAACTGTGACATTAACAACAACAAGTGAAGTTGCTCAGTCATATCTGACGCTTTGTGACCCCATGGACTGTAGCCCACCAGACTCCTCCATCCATGGAATTTTCTAGGCAAGAGTACTGGAGTGGATTGCCATTTCCTTCTCCAGGGGATCTTCCTGACCCAGGGATCGAACCTGGGTCTCCCGCATTGCAGGCAGATGCTTTACCCTCTGAGCCACCAGGGAATCCCAGTAAACTGTGAGGTACCATACAAAGTTTAGACAGTAAGTGTAATGGCTACATCTGAATATTGAACAAGTGAACAATTTAGAGGATTATGCACAAGTGAACTATGTTAGAGGATTTACTTAATGGCTAAATTCTTTGTCTTTTGACCAAAATTTATTGCTTTGTTATTATAGTTCCTCCCCAATGCATTTCTTGAAAAAGATCAGAGTTAACCATAGAATTATTTTATCAGCTTTATTTGAGAGGTAATTATTAGTGAACCAAATGTGGTGAGGTGCTGTCTCATTTTAAACTTAACCTTATATTTTTCACATGTCAGTCTCTCTTAATTTGCTGGTGAATCTTGGGACCATTACTTTTTTAAATATTTATTTATTTTAATTGGAGGCTAATTACTTTAAAATATTGTAGTGGTTTTTCCATACATTGACATGAATCAGCCACGGGTGTATATGTGTCCCCCATCCTGAACCCCTCTTCCACCTCCCCAGCATCCCATCATTCAGGGTCATCCTAGATCACTGGCCCTGATTGCCCTGTCTCATGCATCGAACCTGGACTGGCGATCTATTTCACATATGGTAATATACATGTTTCAATGCTATTCTCTCAAATCATTGCAACCTTGCTTTCTCCCACAAAGTCCAAAAGTCTCTTCTTTACATCTGTGTCTCCTTTGTTGCCTCGCAAATAGGGTCATTGTTACCATCTTTCTAAATTCCATATATGTGCATTAATATATTGTATTGGTGTTTTTCTTTCTGACTTACTTCACTCTGTATAATTGACTCCAGTTTCATCCGCCTCATTAGAGCTGATTCAAATGCATTATTTTTAATAGCTGAGTAATATTCCATTGTGCATATGCACCATAGCTTTCTTATCCATTCATCTGCTGGGCATCTAGGTAGCTTCCATGTCCTAGCTATTGTAAACAGTGCTGTGATGAACATTACATGATGAACAAACAGTACATGTGTCTCTTTCGATTCTGGTTTCCTCGGTGTGTATGCCCAGCAGTGGGATTGCTGGGTCATATGGCAGTTCTATTTCAAGTTTTCAAGGAATCTCCACACTGTTCTCCATAGTGGCTGTACTAGTTTGCATTCCCACCAGTATAAGAGGTTTCCCTTTTCTCCACGCCCTCTCCAGCATTTATTGTTTGTAGACTTTTGGATAGCAGCCATTCTGACTGGCATGAAATGGTACCTCATTGTGATTTTGATTTGTATTTCTCTGATAATGAGTGATGTTGAGCATCTTAACATGTGTTTGTTAGCCATCTGTACGTCTTCTTTGGAGAAATGTCTGTTTAGTTCTTTGGCCCATTTTTTGATTGGCTCGTTTATTTTTCTGGAATTGAGCTGCATGAGCTGCTTGTATATTTTTGAGATTAATTCTTTGTCAGTTGCTTCGTTTGCTATTATTTTCTCCCATTCGGAAGGCTGAATTTTCACCTTGCTTATAGTTTTCTTCGTTGTGCGAAAGCTTTTAAGTTTAATTAGGTTCCATGTGTTTATTTTTGCTTTTATTTCCATTACTCTGGGGGGTGTCTTCTTTGATTTCTTTCCTCAGTGTTTTATAGTTTTCTATATATAGGTCTTTTGTTTCTTTAGGTATATATATTCCTAAGTATTTTGTTCTTTTCATTGCAATGGTGAATGGAATTGTTTCCTTAATTTCTTCTTCTGTTTTCTCATTGTTAGTTTATAGGAATGCAAGAGATTTCTGTGTGTTAATTTTATATCCTTCAACTTTACTATATTCATTGATTAGCTCTAGTAATTTTCTGGTGGAGTCTTTAGGGTTTTCTATGTAGAGGATCATGTCATCTGCAAACAGTGAGTTTTACTTCTTCTTTTCCAATCTGGATTTCTTTTATTTCTTTTTTCTGCTCCGATTGCTGTGGTCAAAGCTTCCAAAACTATGTTGAATAGTAGTGGTGAGAGTGGGCACCCTTGTCTTGTTCCTGACTTTAGGGGAAATGCTTTCAATTTTTCGCCATTGATGATAATATTTGCTGTGGGTTTATCATATATGGCTTTTATTATGCTGAGGTATGTTCCTTCTATTCTTGCTTTCTGGAGAGTTTTTATCATAAATGGATGTTGAATTTTGTCAAAGGCTTTCTCTGCCTCTACTGAGATGATATTCAATTTGTTAATGTGGTGTATTACGTTTATTGACTTGCGGGTATTGAAGAATACTTGCATCCCTGGGATAAAGCCCACTTGGTCATGATGTATGATCTTTTTAATATGTTGCTGGATTCCTTTTGCTAGAATTTTGTTAAGAATTTTTGCATCTATGTTCATCAGTGATATTGGCCTGTAGTTTTGGTGTTTTTTTTTAATGGCATCTTTGTCTGGTTTTGATATAAGGGTGATGGTGGCCTCATAGAATGATTTTGGAAGTTTACCTTCCTTTGCCATTTTCTGGAAGAGTTTGAGTAGGATAGCTGTTAGCTCTTATCTCAATTTTTGGTAGAATTCAGTTGTGAAGCCATCTGGTCCTGGGCTTTTGTTAGCTGTAAGATTTCTGATTACGGTTTCAATTTCCGTGTTTGTGATGGGTCTGTTAAGATTTTCTATTTCTTCCTGGTTCAGTTTTGGAAAGTTGTACTTTTCTAAAAATTTGTATTTCTACCAAGTTGTCCATTTTATTGGCATATAGTTGCTGATACTAGTCTCTTATGATCCTTTGTATTTCTGTGTTATCCATTGTGATTTCTCCATTTTAATTTCTAATTTTGTTGATTTGTTTCTTCTCCCTTTTTTTCTTGATGAATCTGGCTAATGGTTTATCAATTTTATTTATCTTCTCAAAGAACCAGCTTTTAGTTCTGTTGATTTTTGCTATGATCTCTTTTGTTTCTTTTGCATTTATTTCGGCCCTAATTTTTAAGTTTTCTTTCCTTCTACTTACTATGGGGTCTTCATTTCTGCCTTTTCTAGTTGCTTTAGGTGTAGAGTTAGGTTATTTATTTGACTTTTGTCTTGTTTCTTGAGGTAAGCCTGTATTGCTATGAACCTTTCCCTTGGAACTGCTTTTACAGTGTCCCATAGGTTTTGGGTTGTTGTGTTTTCATTTTCATTCGTTTCTATGCATATTTTGATTTCTCGTTTGATTTCTTCTGTGATTTGTTGGTTATTCAGCAGCGTGTTGTTCAGCCTCCATATGTTGAAATTTTTAATAGTTTTTCTCCTGTAATTAACATCTAATCATACTGCATTGTGGTCAGAAAAGATGCCTGGAATTATTATTATTATTATTATTATTTTAATTTGCCAAGGCTAGATTTATGGCCCAGGATGTGATCTATTCTGGAGAAGGTTCCATGTGCACTTGAGAAAAAGGTGAAATTCATTGTTTTAGGGTGAAATGTCCTATAGATACCAATTACATCTAACTGGTCTATTGTATCATTTAAAGTTTGTGTTTTCTTGTTAATTTTCTGTTTAGTTTGTCTATCCATAGGTGTGAGTGGGGTATTAAAGCCTCCCACTATTATTGTGTTATTGTTAATTTCCCCTTTCATACTTGTTAGCATTTGCCTTACATATTGTGGGGCTCCTATGTTGGGTGCATATATATTTATAATTGTTATATCTTCTTCATGGGTTGAACCTTTGTTCATGATGTAGTGTCCTTCTTTGTCTCTTTTCACAGCCTTTATTTTAAAGCCTATGTTATCTGATATGAATATTGCTACTCCTGCTTTCTTTTGGTCTCTATTTGCATGGAATATCTTTTTCCAGCCCTTCACTTTCAATCTGTATGTATCCCTTGTTTTTAGGTTGGTCTCTTGTAGACAACATATATAGGGGTCTTTTTTTTATCCATTCAGCCAGTCTTTGTCTTTTGGTTGGGACATTCAACCCATTTACATTTTAAGATAGTTATTGATAAGTATGATCCCATTGCCAATTACTTTGTTGTTTTGGGTTCGAGTTTATACACCCTTTCTGTGTTTCCTGTCTAGAGAAGATCCTTTAGCACTTTTTGGAGAGCTGGTTTGGGGGTGCTGAATTCTCTCAGCTTTTGCTTGTCTGTAAAGCTTTTGATTTCTCCTTCATATTTGAATGAAATCCTTGCTGGGTACAGTAATGTGCATTGTAGGTTTTTCCCTTTCATCACTTCAAGTATGTCTTGCCATTCCCTTCTGGCCTGAAGAGTTTCTATTGAAAGATCAGCTGTTTTCCTTATGGGAATCCCCTTGTGTATTATTTGTTGTTTTTCCCTTGCTGCTTTTAAGATTTGTTCTTTGTGTTTGATCTTTGTTAACTTGATTAATATGTGTCCTGGGGTGTTTCACCTTGGGTTTTTGCTGTTTGGGACTCTCTGGGTTTCTTGGACTTGGGTGACTATTTCCTTCCCCATTTTAGGGAAGTTTTCAAGAATTATTGACTTAAGTATTTTGTCATGGTCTTTTTTTATGTCTTCTTCTGGGACTCTTATGATTTGAATGTTGGGGTGTTTACCATTGTCCCAGAGGTCTCTGAGGTTGTCCTTGTTTCTTTTAATTCTTTTTTCTTTTTTCCCCTTTGCATCATTTATTTCTACCATTCTATCTTCTACCTCACTTATCCTATATTCTGTCTCCGTTATTCTACTGTTGGTTCCCTCCAGAGTGTTTTTTATCTCATTTATTGCATTATTCATTATTGATTCACTCTATTTTATTTCTTCTAGGTACTTGTTAAACATTTCTTGCATCTTCTCAATGCTTGTCCCCAGGCTATTTATCTGTAACTCCATTTTGTTTTCAAGACTTTGTATCATTTTCACTATCATTATTCTGAATTCTTTATCAGGTAGATTCCCTAACTCTTCCTCTTTTGTTTGGTTTGGTGTGCATTTATCCTGTTCTTTTACCTGCTGAGTATTTCTCTGCCTTTTCATCTTGTTTAGGTTGCTATGTTTGGAGTGGCCTTTCCATATTCTGGCAGTTTGTGATTCTTCTTTATTGTGGAGGTTCCTCACTGAGGGTGGGGTTGGTCAGGTGGCTTGTCAAGGTTTCCTGGTTAGGGAAGCTTGAGTCAGTGTTTTGGTGGGTGGAGCTGGATTTCTTCTCTCTGGAGTGCAATTAAGTGTCCAGTAACGAGTTTTGAGATGTTTATGGCTTTGGTGTGACATTGGGCAGCCTGTATATTGAAGCTCAGGCCTATGTTCCTATGTTGCTGGAGAATTTGCGTGGTATGTCTTGCTCTGGGACTTGTTGGCTCTTGGGTGGTGCTTGGTTTCAGTGTAGGTATGGAGGCTTTTGGATGAGCTCTTATTGATTAATGTTCCCTGGAGTCAGGAGTTCTCTGGTATTCTCAAGTTTTGAACTTAAGCCTCCTGCCTCTGGCTTTCAGTCTTATTGTTACAGTAGCCTCAAGACTTCTCTGTATATACAGCAACAATGATAAAACATGTAGGTTAATGATGAAAAGTTTCTCCACAGTGAGGGACACCCAGAGAAGTTCACATAATTACTTGGAGAAGAGAAGAGGGAGGAGGAAGATAGACGTGACCAGGAGGATAAGAGGGGGAATCAAAAGGGGAGAGAGAGCAAGCTAGCCAGTAATCACTTCCCTATGTGCTCTACACAGACTGGACCCCTCAGAGCTGTTCACCGAGTTACATAGAGAAGAGAAGAGGGAGGAAGGAGACAGAGGTGGCCAGGAAGAGAAAAGGGGGAATCAAAAGGAGAGAGACATTTTCAGCCAGTAATCAGTTTCCTAAGTGTTCTTCACAGCCCAGAACACATAAAATGATTTACAGAATTGTGTAGAGATGAGAAGGGGGAGGGTGGAGATAGAGGCGACCTGGTGGAGAAAAAGGAGAGTCAAAAGGGGGAGAGAGCAATCAAGCCAGTAATCACACTCCCAAGTAAAAATGGGTACTGAAGATTGGGTTCTTAAAAGTACAAAGTTGATAACAAATACCAAAAAGCAAAGATTAAAAATCTAGAGTAGAGGTTAGACTCTCAAAAATACAATATTAAAAAAACAAAACAAAGTCACAAAAATTATAAAATATATATATGAAGTTTTCTTTAAATATAGGGTACTTTTTTTTGTAAGGTAATAGTAGATTATAAAAATGAAAATCAAAGGAGTCAGGGGTAGTGCCCGAGAGTGCCAGGCAGCGACAGCGCAAGAATGGTGGCCTAGAAGAGCTTCCCTATGTCCCAGGTAAGGGGAGGTGGTCAAAAGGAGCTTCCCCACGCCGGAGGTTAGGGGCGGCGGCCGAGAAGACCTACCACACACCCGAGGTCAGGGGCGGCAGCAAGAAGAACCACCCCACCACGGAGGTCAGGGGCCCTTCCCAGGAGGAGCTACCCCACCTCCAAGAAGCGGCTGCTGCACGGGCGCAGGAGGGCCGAGAGAAGCTACTCCACGTTCAAGGTCAGGAGGAACGGCCTTGAGAAGATACCCCTCATCCAAGGTAAGGAGCAGGGGCTGCACTTTGCTGGAGCAGCCGTGAAGAGATAACCCCATGTCCAAGGTAAGAGAAACCCAAGTAAGATGGTAGGTGTTGCCAGAGGACATCAGAGAGCAGTCACACTAAAACCATAATCACAGAAAACTAGCCAATCTGATCACAGGACAACAATATTGTCTAACTCAATGAAACTAAGCCATGCTGTGTGGGGCCACCCAAGATGGGTGGAGAGGTCTGACAGAATGTGGTCCACTGGAGAAGGGAATGGCAAACCACTTCAGTATTCTTGCCTTGAGAACCCCATGAACAGTATGAGAAGGCAAAATGATAGAATACTGAAAGAGGAACTCCCCAGATCAGTAGGTGCCCAATATGCCATTGGAGATCAGTGGAGAAATAACTCCAGAAAGAATTAAAGGATGGAGCCAAAGCAAAAACAATGCCCAGTTGTGGATGTGACTGGTGATAGAAGCAAGGTCCGATACTGTACAGAGCAATATTGCATAGGAACCTGGAACGTTAGGTCCATGAATCAAGGCAAATTGGAAGTGGTCAAACAGGAGATGGCAAGAGTGAATGTCGACATTCTAGGAATCAGCAAACTAAAATGGACTGGAATGGGTGAATTTGACTCAGATGACCATTATATATACTACTGTGGGCAGGAATCCCTTAGAAGAAATGGAGTAGCCATCATGGTCAACAAAAGAGTGTGAAATGCAGTACTTGGATGCAATCTCAAAAACGACAGAAAGATCTCTGTTCATTTCCAAGGCAAACCATTCAATATCATGGTAATCCAAGCCTATGCCCCAACCAGTAACGCTGAAGAAGCTGAGGCTGAACAGTTCCATGAAGACCTACAAGATCTTTTAGAACTAACACCCAAAAAAGATGTCCTTTTCATTATAGGGGACTGGAATGCAAAAGTAGGAAGTCAAGAAAATCCTGGAGTAACAGGCAGATTTGGCCTTGGAGTAAGGAATGAAGTAGGGCAAAGGCTAATAGAGTTTTGCCAAGAGAACACACTGGTCATAGCAAACACCCTCTTTCAAAAACACAAGAGAAGACTCTACACATGGACATCACCAGATGATCAACACCAAAATCAGATTGATTATATTCTTTGCAGCCAAAGATGGAGAAGCTCTATACAGTCAGCAAAAACAAGACTGGGAGCTGACTGTGGCTCAGATCATGAACTTCTTATTGCCAAATTCAGACTTAAACTGAAGAACGTAGGGGAAAGCACTAGACCATTCAGGTATGACCTAAATCAAATCCCTTATGAATATACAGTGGAAGTGAGCAATAGATTTAAGGGACTAGATCTGACAGAGAGAGAGCCTGATGAACTATGGTCAGAGGTCTGTGACACTGTACAGGAGACAGGGATCAAAACCATCCCCAAGGAAAAGAAATGCAGAAAGGCAAAATGGTTGTCTGAGGAGGCCTTACAATAGCTGTGAAACGAAGAGAAGTGAAAAGCAAAGGAAAAAAGGAGAGATATACCCATTT
>NC_057419.1:75331260-75426507 GCF_019320065.1 Cervus canadensis
TTCAAGCTGGTTTTAGAAAAGGCAGAGGAACCAGAGATCAAATTGCCAACATCTGCTGGATCATTGAAAAAGCAAGAGAGTTCCAGAAAGCTATCTATTTCTGCTTTACTAACTACGCTAAAGCCTTTGACTGTGTGGATCACAATAAACTGCGGAAAATTCTTCAATAGATGGGAATACCAGACCACCTGACCTGCCTCTTGAGAAACCTGTATGCAGATCAGGATGCAACAGTTAGAACTGGACATGGAACAACAGACTGGTTCCAAATAGGAAAGGAGTATGTCAAGGTTGTATATTGTCACCCTGCTTATTTAACTTATATGCAGAGTACATCATGAGAAACACTGGGCTGGAAGAAGCAGAAGCTGAAGTCAAGATTCCCAAGAGAAATATCAATAACCTCAGATATGCAGATGAAACCACCCTTATGGCAGAAATTGAAGAGGAACTAAAAAGCCTATTGATGAAAGTGAAAGAGGAGAGTGAAAAAGTTGGCTTAAAGCTTAACATTCAGAAAACTAAGATCATGGCATCTGGTCCCATCACCTCATGGGAAATAGATGGGGAGACAATGGAAACAGTTTCAGACTTTATTTTTTGGGGCTCCAGAATCACTGCATATGGTGACTGCAGCCATGAAATTAAAAGACACTTACTCCTTGGAAGGAAAGTGATGACCAACCTAGATAGCATATTAAAAAGCAGAGACATTACTTTACCAAAGAAAGTCCGTTGGTCAAGGCTATTGTTTTTCCATTGGTCATGTATGGATGTGAGAGTTGGGCTGTGAAGAAAGTTGAGCGCCGAAAAATTGATGCTTTTGAGCTGTGGTGTTGGAGAAGATTCTTGAGCGTGCCTTGTACTGCAAGGAGATCCAACCAATCCATCCTGAAGGAGATAAGCCCTGGGTATTCATTGGAAGGACTGATGCTGAAGCTGAAACTCCAGTACTTTGGCCACCTCATTCGAAGAGTTGACTCATTGGAAAAGACCTTCATGCTTGGAGGGATTGGGGGCAGGAGGAGAAGGGGATGACAGAGGATGAGATGGCTGGATGGCATCACCCACTCGATGGGCATGAGTTTGAGTAATCTCCGGGAGTTTATGATGGACAGGGAGGCCTGGCGTGCTGTGGTTCATGGGGTAGCAAAAGTCGGACAGGACTGAGTGACTGAACTGACTCACTGGCTGGCTATCCTACAGTTTGGGTTGCTATCTCACATTAGTTCCCTTAGATTGCCCTCAGGGCATTCAGGCCAGGTCCTTACCCTAAGCAATGCAGCCGGTACCTCCCTGTTCAGCCCCCATTTGCTGGTGGCTGCTGTGAGCGCTGGGAGTTGCAGTTAAGCTCATAATCTGTGGGGTTTAATTATTTATTTATTTATTTTTCCTCCTGGTTATTTTGCCCTCTGAGATTCCAAGATTCCCCACAGACCTGCCAGTGAGAGTGTTTCCTGTTGTTTGGAAACTTCTTTTTTTTTTTCTTCAGGTATTATATTTAAATCTTTAATCCATTTTGAGTGTATTTTTTTTTACATGATGTGAGAAAGTAAACCAATTTTATTCTGTTGCATATAGCTGTCTAATATTCCTAACACTATTTACTGAAGTGGCTATCTTTTTGCCATTGTATATTCTTATCTTCTTTGTTGTAGATTAATTGACTATGTAAGTGTGGATTTATTTCTGGGCTCTCTATTCTGTTCCATTGATCTGTGTATCTGTTTTTGTGCCAGTACCATACTTTTTTTTTTTTTTTAATTTATGTAACTTTGTAATATAGTTTGAAATCAGAGAGTATTATATGTTGAGCTTTGTTCTTCTTTCTCAGATTGCTCTGGCTATTCAAGTTCTTTTAAGTTTCCATACAAATTTGAGAATTATTTATTATAATATTTGGAAAAATGCCAACAAAGCAATCTATAGATTCAGTGCAATCCCTATCAAGCTGCCAACGGTATTTTTCACAGAACTAGAACAAATAATTTCACAATTTGTATGGAAATACAAAAAACCTCGAATAGCCAAAATAATCTTGAGAAAGAAGAATGGAACTGGAAGAATCAACCTGCCTGACTTCAGACTATACTACAAAGCCACAGTCATCAAGACAGTGTGCTACTGGCACAAAGACAGAAATATAGATCAATGGAACAGAATAGAAAGCCCAGAGATAAATCCATGAAACTATGGACACCTTATTTTCGACAAAGGAGGCAAGGATATTCAATGGAAAAAAGACAACCTCTTTAACAAGTGGTGCTGGGAAAACTGGTCAACCACTTGCAAAAGAATGAAACTAGAACACTTTCTAACACCATACACAAAAATAAACTCAAAGTGGATTAAATATCTAAATGTAAGACCAGAAACTATAAAACTCCTAGAGGAGAACATAGGCAAAACACTCTCTGACATAAACCACAGCAGGATTCTCTATGACCCACCTCCCAGAATATTGGAAATAAAAGCAAAAATAAGCAAATGGGATCTAATGAAACTTAAAAGCTTTTGCACAACAAAGGAAACTATAAGCAAGGTGAAAAGACAGCCCTCAGATTGGGAGAAAATAATACCAAATGAAGCAACAGACAAAGGATTAATCCCAACAATATACAAGCAACTCCTGCAGCTCAATTCCAGAAAAATAAATGACCCAATCAAAAAATGGGCCAAAGAATTAAACAGACATTTCTCCAAAGAAGACATACGGATGGAAACTTCCTTTTTAAGACTCCCTTCCCAGGATGGATCTCGGTCCCTACCTCTTTTGTCTGTCTTTTTATCTTTTATATTTTGTCCTACCTCCTTTTGAAGACAATGGGCTGCCTTTCTGAGTGCCCGATGTCCTCTGCCAGCATTCAGAAGTTGTTTTGTGCAATTTGCTCAGCGTTCAAATGTTCTTTGGATGAATTTGTGGGGGAGAAAGTGGTCTCCGTGTCCTATTCCTCCGCCATCTCAGGACCACCCAAGGGATTGCCACATATATTTGTAAGTTAAATGTGTACCTTAATCACTCTTCCTTTTTAAAAACTACATGATATCTTTTAGTTTTTCTAAAGGATGTATTGTATTTTTATAAATATCTGAAGAATTTGAACTGAATGGCATTTTTAGTGATCACAACTATCCTAAATCACCAAATCCTTTAGTGTAACTAAACAAGCTATCTGTTTTTAACCTTAAGATAATTAGATGTAACTTTACATTTAACATACTGGCTAAGCCAGTATAACTCAGAACATTGAAACTCAGTTTTCAAGGTTAATTCAACTATTAGGTTGCTGTAGTATAATTAAGAAATAAATAAACCATCACTCACTCTTCATTTTAGTGGTCTAGAGCTAGTCATTTCCCCAATACTCTTATAAAGATTATAATCATGTGTGTGTATGCTAAGTTGCTTCAGTCATGTAAGAGTCTGCGACCCTATGGAGTGTAACTTGCCAGACTCCTCTCTTCATGGGATTCTCCAGGCAAGAATACTAGAGTGGGGTGCCATACCCTCCTAAAGGGGATTTTCCTGACCCAGGGATTGAACCTGTGTCTCCTGCTACTCCTGCACTGGCAGGTGGATACTTTACCATTGGCACCTTGGAAGCCCAGATTATAAACACATTTGCTCTAAAAGGTTTACTTCAAGTATGACAATTTGGGGGCAATTTAAATTTTCAATGTTAATTATTCTTCTCCTTTGTACCATATGAAAAGCCAATGAATCAATTGCAGCTTTCAGGTGTGGCATGTTTTTCTTTGTCATTAGCAGTCTGACCCTTCTGTTTTGTTCACTCTTATAAGCTAGCAGTTGTAGAAGGCAATGGCAACCCACTCCAGTACTCTTGCCTGGAAAATCCCATGGACGGAGGAGCCTGGTAGGCTGCAGTCCATGGGGTCGCTAAGAGTCAGACACGACTGAGCAACTTCACTTTCACTTTTTACTTTCATGCACTGGGGAAGGAAATGACAACCCACTCCAGTGTTCTTGCCTGGAGAATCCCAGGGACGGGGGAGCCTGGTGGGCTGCCGTCTATGGGGTCGCACAGAGTCGGACATGACTAAAGTGACTTAGCAGCAGCAGCATAAGCCAGCAGTCAAGTGTTACCAAAAGAGATTGAGATTGTTTTTAAGCCTCTATCCCATTTTCAAATTATTATTAATGATAGCTTACAGTGAATGATGTTGTATTCATGATCTCCAAAGAAGAAGATTTAACTTCGGGACCAGGGATCAGGCTTGATCACTCAAGAGATTTTGTGTATTAGAGTTTTATTAAAGTATAAAAGGGACAGAGAAAGCTTCTGACATAGACATCAGAAGGAGGTTGAAAAGTGCTCCCCTGGCTAATCTTAGCAAGGGAGCTATATACTTTTCAATTGGTTATTAACAATAAATCAAAAGAATCTCTCAAGATTGTAAAGATCTTACCAGAACCACTCCCATAATATACATTTTAAGATAACAGGATTAGTCAGAAGGTTCTCAAGAGGAAGAAACAGGTCCTCAGGCAGGATACATTGTTGTTACATAATCATTTGTACAGAGTTTAAGGAAAAACATATCCTTGAGCAAGATGAGTTGTTTTGTTGTGCTCTGGGCTTAAAGAAAAAAACAAACAAACAAACAAAAAAGTTTGTCCTTCTCACCTCCTTGAGAACTTCATGCCCTTATCTCCTCCTTAAGAGCCCCAGACCACTCTCTCCTTATTGGGAACCCCAGACTTATTATCAATCTGCCTAGGAATTGACTTTCTCATTGGTAAGTATCCTTCAGTCCTAAACTCCAAACTCACTTTCCCTATCAGTAGTCCTTATATCAACATTGTTGATGTTCACATAAATGAGTCCTCTTTCTTCTCTCCAACTCAAATCTCTATCCTTTCAGTCTCTAGCATTTCCACAGTGCCTTCTGTCTATGGAATAAGTGTTGTTCCTTTATTTTCATTGCTAATTCTATATCCATGTCCTTAGTTCTATCCTTATTCTGCTTTTACAGGAATTTTGCTTCACTCTTTATCAAGGTCTGTGTTTCTGCTGTTTTTTAGTCATTAAGTCGTGCCTGGCTCTTAGACCCCATGGACTGTAGTCTCCCAGGCTCCTCTGTCCATGGGATTTCCCAGGCAACAATACTGGATTGGGTTGCCATTTTCTTCTCTAGGGGATCTTCCCAACTCAGGAAACAAGCCTGTGTCTTCTGCAGTGGCAGGTGGATTCTTTACCACTGAGTCACCAGGGAAGCCCATCAAGGTCTGTAGACAGGACCAACTTTGGCCCAATAGCAAACAAAGTAATGAGGTTTTCTTACTCTTTCCTTTAATATCTGTCTGCTGCAATCTTGCTCTAAGGACCCTTTCCACCATAGAGTGTAATTCTCTCAATTAGTGATCACATTTGTGAATTTAGTTGATAAGTACTATGGTGTTAACAACTGGTAATTATAAAAGGTCAGAGCTTTTACCCTTCTAGAATAATTACATTTTTAATTTGAGGATAAGGGACATGTTGAAATCCACCAGCTTTGAAACCCTTTTATTAGTAAATCCCTGAGGATGTAATTTCAGCCATTAGTTAAAGAGGTATTGGTGGGCATATACCTTTCCCAGCGTCTCTTAAATCACACCAGATAGGCAAGTGCCTATTTTGTCTACTTTAAAATCAGCATTTTCACCTTCATAATATTATTCTTGACACAGTTCGAGTGGGTATTATTTGGTAGATTATATGCCCACATGGTGAAATTTAAAGCAGTGCTGATATTTACAATATTGTGTTTAGTCACTAAGTCATGTCTGACTCTTTGTGAACCCATGAACTGTAGCCTGCCAGGTTCCTCTGTCCATGGGGATTCTCCAGGCAAGAATACTGTAGTGTGTTGCCATGCCCTTCTCCAGCAGATTTTCCTGACCCAAGGATCAAACCCAGGCTTCATGCATTGCAGGCAGATTCTTTACCATCTGAGCCACCAAAGTTACCCAGAAATATTTTCTGATTAACTGCAGAGCTAATTTGCAATAGCTCTGGGTATTGAAATGAACATCTTGTTTTAAAAATTCTGCAAAATTTCAGAACTAAGTACTTTCAGATGGATAACGGATTTGGATAGCAAATTTTTTCCAGATAGTCTAGTGGGTAACATTTGACTAATAGTTTGTTAAATAATTCCCCTTTTGTTTAAAGCATGATTCTTCATTGCTATGACATTTTCTTGTTTTCTAAATGCATACCTAAAGTTCCAAAATCTTATAACTGAGTGCCCAACTTCCTAATATTCAGCTGGGAGCAGTTGTAATCCATATAGATTTTATTTTGGTTATTCTAGAAATTTTTAGTGGACTTAGCATGTGAATACTTTTCTAAACAGGTGAGCTGTCTTCCCCATCTGCCCAGCTCAACTCCTACCTTTTTGAGGCTGGAGCTTATGTAAAATTCCAATTTTCATCAAAATAGTTAGTCAGTGTTATTCAGAACATTTCTTGTAGACAGTGCTGTGATATCCATAACTGCTGCTATTATGAGACACAGCTTCCTATCTGTGGACTTGAAGCTAAGCTAATCTTTTCTCTTTATTGGGATAGCCTTTAAGTAAATACTTAACAGGGACTAACTAGAGTTTAAAATAAATTCACTGTGTTTGCTTTGGAATATCTTTAATATTCAACAGATTTGATGATATGTACCTTTTGGAGGAGAATATCTCTGGAATTCCGTCCAATGGAGTTTTAGTATTTTTACATAAGCTCATGATAACATTAAGATAGTTTTCTATTAAATCAAACAATTAAAGATTCTTCATTGCCAGGCACTATTGTCTCTTTCTCTACCTTCATGGGGTCCCTTCTTTACTATTAGGTTAAAATTTCCATTGGGCTTCCCTGGTGGCTCAGTGGTAAAGAATTCACCTGCAATGCAGGAAACACAGGTTTGATTTCTGGGTTGGGAAGATTCCCTCAGAAGAAAATGGCAACCAACTCCTACATTGTTGCCTGGGAAATCCCACGGACAGAGGACCCTGTCAGTTTACAGTCCATGGGGTTGCAAAGGGTCAGACTCGACTTAGTGACTGAACAACAATAAGTTTCCATTCTTCTGCAACATCCTGTTTAAAGGCACTCATTTTGCTTGTAGATAGCATGTTTCTTTGTTTTAAAGTAATGTCTCTGCTTTTTAATATGCTGTCTAGGTTGGTCATAGCTTTCCTTCCAAGGAGCAAGAGTCTTTTAACTTCATGGCTGCCGTCAACATCTGCAGTGATTTTGGAGCCCCAAAAATATAGTCTGTCACTGTTTCCATTGTTTCCCCATCTATTTGCCATGAAGTGATGGGACCAGATGCCTTGATCTCAGTTTTCTGAATGTTGAGTTTTAAGCCAACTTTTTTACTCTCCTGTTTCACTTTCATCAAGAAGCTCTTTAGTGCTTTGCTTTCTGCCATAAGGGTGGTGTCATCTGCGTATCTGAGGTTATTGATATTTCTTCAGCAATCCTGATTCCAGCTTGTGCTTCATTCAGCCTGGCATTTTGCATGATGCATTCTGCATAAAAGTTAAGTAAGCAGGGTGACGGTATACAGCCTTGACGTACTATTTTCCTGATTTGGCACCAGTCTGTTGTTCCATGTCCAGTTCTAACTGTTGCTTACTGACCTGCATACAGACTTCTCAGGAGGCAGGCCAGGTGGTCTGGTATTCCCATCTCTTGAAAAATTTTCCACAGTTTGTTGTGATCTACACAGCATAGTCAATAAAGCAGAAGTAGATGTTTTTCTAGAACTCTCTTGCTTTTTCAATGATCCAGCAGATGTTGGCAATTTGATCTCTGCTTCCTCTACCTTTTCTAAATCCAGCTTGAACACTTGGAAGTTCATGGTTCACATACTGTTAAAGCCTAGCTTGGAGAATTTTGAGCATTAGTTTGCTAGAATGTGAGATGAGTGCAATTGTGCAGTAGTTTGAGCATTCTTTGGCATTGCCTTTCTTAGGGATTGGAATGAAAACTGACATTTACCAGTCCTGTGACCACTGCTGAGGTTTCCAAATTTGCTGGCATATTGAGTGCAGCACTTTCACAGCATCATCTTTCAGGATTTGAAATAGCTCAACTGGAATTCCATCACCTCCACTAGCTTTGTTCATATTGATGCTTCCTAAGGCCCACTTGACTTTGCATTCCAGGCTGGCTGGCTCTAGGTGAGTGATCACATCATTGTGGTTATCTAGGTCATGATGATCTTTTTTGTGTAGTTCTTCTGTGTATTTTTGCCACCTGTTCTTAATATCTTCTGCTTCTGTTAGGTCCATACCATTTCTGTCCTTTATTGTGTTCATCTTTGCATGAAATTTTGCCTTTGTATCTCTAATTTTCTTGAAGAGATCTCTAGTCCTTCCCATTCTATTGTTTTCCTCTATTTCTTTGCATTGATCGCTGAAGAAGTCTTTCTTATCTCTCCTTGCTATTATTTGGAACTCTGTATTCAAATGGGTATATCTTTCCTTTTCTTCTTTGCCTTTCACTTCTCTTGTTTTCTTGGCTATTTGTAAGGAAGGCCTAGTCAGACAGCCATTTTGCCTTTCTTTTTCTTGGGGATGATCTTCATCACTGCCTCCTGTACAATGTCATGAACCTCCATCCATAGTTCTTCAGGCACTCTGTCTATCAGATCTAATCCCTTGAATCTATTTCTAACTTCCTCTGTACAATTGTAAGGAGTTTTATTTAGGTCATATGTGAATGGTCTAGTGGTTTCTCATACTTTCTTCACTTTAAGTCTGAATTTGGCAATAAGGAGTTCATGATCTGAGCCACAGTCTTGTTTCTTCTGACTGTATAGAGCTTCTACATCTTTGGCTGCAAAGAATATAGTCAATCTGATTTCAGTGTTGACCATCTGGTGATGTCCATATGTAGAGTCTTCTCTTGTGTTGTTGAAAGAGGGTGTTTGCTATGACCAGTGCATTCTCTTGGCAAAACTCTGTTAGCCTTACTTTACCAACAAAGGTCCCTCTAATCAAAGCTATGGTTTTTCCATTAGTCATGTATG
Source organism: Cervus canadensis (assembly GCF_019320065.1). Classification (NCBI taxonomy): domain Eukaryota; kingdom Metazoa; phylum Chordata; class Mammalia; order Artiodactyla; family Cervidae; genus Cervus; species Cervus canadensis. The sequence goes on from NC_057419.1 coordinate 75,340,296, forward strand.
GATGTGAGAGTTGGACTATAAAGAAAGCTGAGCACTGAAGAATTGATGCTTTTGAACTGTGGTGTTGGAGAAGACTCTTGAGAGTTCCTTGGGCAGCAAGGAGAACCAACCAGCCCATCCTAAAGGAAATCAGTCCTGAATGTTCATTGGAAGGACTGATGCTGAAGCTGAAACTTCAATACATTGACCAGCTGTTGCGAAGAACTGATTCCTTGGTAAAGACCCTGATGCTGGGAAAGATTGAAGGCATTAGGAGAAGGGGACGACAGCGGATGAGATGGTTGGATGGCTTCACCAACGGAATGGACATGAGTTTGTGTAGGCTCTAGGAGTTGTTGTTGGACAGGGAAGCCTGGCATAGTGCAGTCCATGGGGTTGCAAAGAGTTGGATACAACTGAGCGACTGAAATGACTGAGCATGTTTCTTCCACTATGGCTTGCTGCCAATCTGCAATATTTTATTCATTTTACCTGCTTTTGTGTTCTGAATGAAGATGCAAAGGAAAGGGTGGAGGATTGCTGTAGGGATCCATTGCTGGCCTATCCTTTGTTTTGATAGTTTCCAGTTGAGTGGCTTAGTAAGAATAGCTTAATTCCATCCTACTTGTCTATTTAATATGAGTCTTGGGAAATAAATATGATTGACATATTTCAAACAATCACCCAGTATTTCTCAGCCCTCTCTGAAACCATTGCATTGGGGCTCTTGAAATCCTTTGTAGTGCCTAATCACTGAGTATTAAATGTCTTTCCAGTGTCCAAACAAATCTAGTGCTTTTGCTTTGCCTCCTCTTATTTTGATCATAACAAACAAGACCTCCAGGAATGTGCTTTCTTCATACGAATTCTATTTTCTCTCTTTTGGGATTATAAAAGGATTAAAACGGCAACCATTTCTTGATGAGGATCCACTTGTATTTAACTGAAGTTTTGTGATTGTTGCAGGCATGCAGGGACACATGAGTTGCTAATTTAAAGGATTAGTTCCCCCCAGATTGCTGCATGCAACCCCCCTCCATTGTGCTTCTCTGTAAATCTTAGAGAGGAATGTGTGGATGGAGAAGCTGATCTACATATCAACCTTTCAACCCTTTATTTACATGGCTGGGAAACCACCAAGGTAAGGCTTTGAGATCTACCAGTAGATCATTACCTAATTTGGGGACAGTTGGCCTAGGCTGATTGGATTATAAGATGTTATATCTTGAAAGGATTGTTATTATTAATATTATTAATGACTAGAAATCCCACTAATAAAGAAAAAGCAGAAGGCAAAAGAGGAATAAGAAAGGTCATACTGACTCATTCTATTCTACACAAGCTGCTGTTCTTCTTCATAAGGGATTGTTTGTTGATTCAAACTGGATGTTATAAAATCCCCCTGTAAACGATGACTAAGGTAATGCCTCTAGAAACCTTTATTATTTTCTTCCTAACCATGGATTCAGTCAAAATTTATCCTGAAAAAAAACAGTGAAAAATATTTTAAATGATCATCTCTATTTTCTTTTTTAAAATTAGTTATCATTTCAACCAAATGATTTTGCCTTGATTGAGTATTTCAACAAAGGAGTCATAAAACTCCTGAGTAGCATACCATCAAAGCTTGAAATTACAGAAAACAAAATGGATTAAAATGATAGGAGGATTTCAAAATTTGGAAAAAAATCTTAAGAGTTAGACGGAATTATTGCAGAAATATGAACACAAATAATGTGAATTCTAAGAACAAAGAAGGGAATGATGGTCATAGAGATAGATACTTATTGCCAGGAGAGTTAGAGATATCTAATATATGCATTATAGAGATTATTTATATATAATTTATATTATATATATATGTGTGACTCAGTAGTAAAGAGTCTGCCTGCAATGCAAGAGATGTGGGCTTGATCCTTGAGTTAGGAAGATTCCTTGGAGAAGATATATATGTGTGACTCAGTAGTAAAGAGTCTGCCTGCAATGCAAGAGATGTGGGCTTGATCCTTGAGTTAGGAAGATTCCTTGGAGAAGATATATATGTGTGACTCAGTAGTAAAGAGTCTGCCTGCAATGCAAGAGATGTGGGCTTGATCCTTGAGTTAGGAAGATTCCTTGGAGAAGATATATATGTGTGACTCAGTAGTAAAGAGTCTGCCTGCAATGCAAGAGATGTGGGCTTGATCCTTGAGTTAGGAAGATTCCCTGGAGAAGGAAATGGCAACCCACTCCAGTATTCTTGCCTAAAAAATTCCATGGACAGAGGAGCCTGGCTGGCTACAGTCCATGTGGTCACAAAAGAGTCAGACATGACTGAGCAACTAAACAACAACAACAACTATATATATATATATATATACACACACACACACATACATACATACATACATATATATATATATATATATATATATATATATGGTTTACCAGGAATAGAGGGAAGGAAATAAAATATTGGAGCTTCCTATCTTCCTTTCCTTTCCCCAATATTTTTCAATATTTTTTTTTTCTTTCTGGAAGAAAGGAGGAGGAAAAGGATTATTCAAGAAGAGGAAAAAAAAAAAGGAAATGAAGCATCTCAAAGCTGTCAGAATTCAAAGACTACAGATCAGATTGCAAAGTGTCTTTGAATGAGGAGATATTAAATTTAAACATTGAGCAAGGGCAGGGAGATATGAAAACTCAAAGACAGAATATGGTGGGTTGAAAGCAATGGTGGCTGGTATATCATGGACATAACATCATTAGGGAGGAGAGTGCACAGGGAAAGAAGAATTCACAGCTTCAAAGTTATTGTTAGAATGTTATTGGATTTTTAAAACATGTGAAATCTTTGAGCTCACTCAAAACATTCTACTGCTAAAAAGTTGATCAAAATTAAGTACCTCTGAAGTTTTGAACTCATGGTTTGTGTTCACAAGAAAAATAAACTCGCAATTGGAATCTTATTTCACAGCAATCTACTCATCCCCATATTATTCACTTCACAGAGCAGAGCAAGCATTGAATATGAATGGAGTAGCTTTGGGTTTTCTAATGATTCAACCCACTGTTAATGAAAATGCATCCCTTTTTATGACTGCCTTAAATAATGAACTACTTTATTTACCTCTCTCTATACCTTTGTATCTGGTTAGAGTAAACTGTAAACTGTGCTTTTAGGTACATTCAGAAGTAAGGGATTCTGGTTTGTGAACTGCTTTATCCTTAGGTCCATTTGTTATTTCTGTCTCACAAATATAAGCCATTTGACTTTTATTTCCTGCAGCTCTGGAGGGTAGGCTTCATTTGTAATTTGAGAAACAAAGCTAGAGGAACAAAAGTGGCGGTATAAGGATTCAGTTTGGAGCTTGTGATTTCCTTGGAAAATTGGTACTTTTGTCAACAAGTATTTATTGAATACATGATGCAGATTGGGCTTTTTAAAGCATGGGGAATACATATAAATCCATGGCTGATTCATGTCAATGTATGGCAAAAACCACTACAATATTGTAAAGTAATTAGCCTCCTACTAATAAAAACAAATGAAAAAAATAATAAATAAATAAATAAATGAAATGAAATAAATAAATAAATAAAAAGTGTGTAATTAAGATGTGGAACACTTTCTTCTTTTGCCAGTTTATAGAGTGTGAAGTAGCAGACACTGTGCAGTTTAGTGATTTTCTTCTATTGCTCAGCAAGTAGAGGTAAAGAGATAGGAGTTAGGGGTTGTGAATGAACTAGGTAGCCCTATTTTCAATCTAGTATTTCCTCTGGTAGCTCTCTGCTTCTCACTTCAAAGTCCACTCTTTAAATCAGCCCAGGGACTATAGTCATGGAAACAATAAGTAAAATCTAGAAACCAATTAAGCATTATAACTACTCCCCAAACAATTATTCCATCTAAGACCACAGCAGTCTGCTAGGCTGAATATCCAAAGTGTTAGTCAGTCGTGCCTGACTCTTTGCAGCCCCATGGACTGTAGCCCATCAGGCTCCTCTGTCCCTGGAGTTCTCCGGGCAAGAATACTGCAGTGGGTTGCCATTCCCTTCTCCAGGGGATCTTCCTGACTCAGGGATCAAACCCGTGTCTCCTGCATTGCAGGCAGATTCTTTACCGTCTGAGCCACCAGAGAAGCCCAGGCTGGATATGCAAAGCAGCCAACTAAACGGAAAGCTTGAACCTCATCTGTTACCCAAATAGAGAAATCCTTTGAATACATGTTTGTATGCACTCAACTTATTGAGATAAAAGGTTGAGCCAGGCAATTTGTCTGTTTTGTAAAGTATTTGTCAAATGAAAGCTTACACCAGATTTCTAATTTCGATTGCAGATTTAAGAATATTTATTGATTGTGAAAGTATTTCTTCAAGGGAGACAGTAACATTTGCCTTCATGGCTATAATCTTCCCCAGGATTGTTGAACAGGTTATTAATTTTAAAGAATATTTGAATTTTAATCAGTGCATGCATCAGTAAATGATTCTGCATAGCCTGACTTAGTATATCCCATTCAGAGAAGAAAAACTTTATTAACGTAAGCATTAGCATTTTCATTTTTACTGCAGTGATATATCATTCCTTTTTCCAGATTCTGAGAAATGCTGCTGCAAAATGTACTCCAGATATCAGGTGAAAGCCCTTGACTTGCCTATAAAAAGCTGCCCATTTAAATACAAATATCAGCTAAAAGGCAAGGGAAATACGTTTCATCATCTTTGCCTATTCGTTCACCCTCTCCCAAGAGACTTGATACCTTCTCCTTTTCTGTGTGATTATTAACTGCAATTTCTGATGCAGTGCTTGGTCAGTAATTAAGACAGATAGGTGAAAAGGATTCTAGCGCTACTAGTTGACTCCGATGACTCAGAAAAAAATAAGTGCCATTGATTACAGCAGCTGCAATGAATTATCACTTAGTCTCTGATAATGTAGACTGTAAATGATTATGTAGGTATGAGTTATGAGGGATAAAAGAGACCTAGAGATAGAAGGAGAGATGGAGAGCTAATAGTGATTCATGTCAAGTATAAAAACATAAGAAATTTTGAACACAGTGGATGACAGTCTATAAAATAAGTCTAACTCAGTACTAAAAGAAATTATTGTGCTTAAGGCTACCAAGTATTTTTCCTTAAAAATCCAGTTTGGATGATTTGTATGACTTTTAATTTTAGAATTTCTAATATAGGAGTTAGACAAACCAGAATTTAAGCTAGAAAATTTTGAGGTGAGGTAATAAAACATCTCGGAACGAAAGCTATGACAAACTTGTGCATGCTAAGTCACTTCAGTCATGTCCAACTCTTTGCAACCCCCTGGACTGTAGCCTGCCAGGCTCCTCTGTCCATGGGATTTCCCAGACAAGAATACTGGAGTGGGTTGCCATTTCTTTCTCCAGGGTATCTTCCCGACCCAGGGATCGAACCTGCGTCTCTTATATCTCCTGCATTGGCAGGTGGGTTCTTTACCACTAGTGCCACCTGGGAAGCCCTAGACAAACCTAGACAGTGTATTAAAAAGCAGAGACATCACTTTGCCAACAAAGATTTGTATAATCAAAGCTATGATTTTCCCAGTAGACATGTACAGATGTGAGAGTTGGACCATAAAGAAGGCTGAGCACTGAAGAACGGATGCTTTCAAATTGTGGTGCTCGAGAAGACTCTTGAGAGTCTCTTGAACTGCAAGGAAATCAAACCAGTCAATCCTCAAAGAAATCCACCCTAAATATTCACTGGAAGGACAGATGCTGAAACTCCAGTACTCTGGCCACCTGATGCCAAAAGCCGACTCATTGGGAAAGATCCTGATGCTGGGAAAGATTGAAGGCAGGAGGAGAAGGGAACAACAGAGGATGAGATGGTTGGATGGCATCACCAGTTCAATGGACATGAGTTTGAGCAAACTCCGGGAGATAGTGAAGGACAGGGAAGCCTGGCATGCTATAGTGTTTGGGGTCACTAAGAGTCGAACACAACTTAGAGAGACTGAACAATAATAAAAAATAAAAATTTAAAAAACCTTTCCCTTTCCCATCTATCATTTGAGTTAATAAACATCAGGGAGAAAATGGATTTTGTTGATTTAAACAAAAAGAGTTTACAGAATTGTGTTTATGGAAAGAAATTAAGCATACTTTGTACTTCAGTGTTTTCAATTGAGAATATGAGCATTCACAAATGGATTTGGATTTATCCATAGTATTAACATTTCAAAATGCCATTTTTAGCATATGTGTAAGTCACAGAATGTAGCCTAATGATTTGATTAGTGTAGAAGTGAATGTGTCTCTACCAGGGCTGTGCAGAGGCCTAGCTAGGCACATCCTCATTTGGCCTTTCCTTGTAATGCACAAGCACTAATTGGATATTTCCATGAATGTAGGATTGAAAGGGACACTGAACCTAGAGTGTCCATTTGCCCCTAAGTGCTAACCAATGTGATCCTTTTGCTGGTTTACTTATTTTTTCAGTTTATATTTTTCAAAAAGCCAATTTCAGAGGCCTCTTGAGTATATACATAATGAATAACATAGGCCTGTTTGTCTAGGCACTTAATTACTTGTCAAACAGGGAGAATCACAATATTAAGGAGGGAAAGAAAGTAGGAGATATCTCTAGGAGGTTCTTTACATTCACTGATTGTATGTGATAGGGAATAGCATTTGATAGGTAAGAATAAAATGAGGGAAAAAGGAAACTGTGTGGCTGCTATCAATCTTCAAAGAAGCTCAAGAGATTCTGGGTTTCTGCATGATGATTTAAGGAGTACTGGCATGCATACTCAGTTTTGTCCAATTCTTTGTGACCCCATGAACTGTAGCCCACCAGTTTACTTCTGTCCATGGGATTAGGATTTCCCAGGCAAGAATACTGTAGTGGTTTGCCATTTCCTCCTTCAGTTAATCTTCCTGACCCAGGGATTGAACCCACATCTCCAGCATTGCAGGGGGATTCTTTACTGCTGAGCCATGGGGGAAGCCCAAAGAGTACTGGAGAAGACCACAAATCTATCTCTCAAAAGTCTTCCATAGAGTCTGAACATATCACACTTTGAGGTTAAGATGTGGGAGGCTCTTATCACAGCCCTAACTTACTACCTCAAAGCAGAAATTCATTGGGCTTTTTTCATCTATTAATGGCTTAATATGGGTTATTTTGTCAGATCAATTTCAATCACCTAGCAAATCCTTGAGAGAAAAGAATACAATAATAGGTAAGGGTTGCTAGTGAGAAACAGGAGGAGAAATATACAGAACGTAAATGATTACTCCAGCCAAATATGTTTTAGAGGGGAACCTGCTCAGTTGAGGGAATAATATAAAGAAAGTGGAGACCTAGGCACTGTAAGGGCAGAGGCTAGAAGAGCAAAGGTAGAGATAAAAGACATGAATTCAAGGCCAAAATAATATTTTCTCTCTTTTGTAGCTTAGCTGAGCATACTAGCCTAGTCTAATATACTGTCTTCTGTCTATGGCAGCAGACCCCAGACTTTTTGTCATCACGAACAGATTTAGTGGAAGACAATTTTTCCATGGCCAGTGGGGGTGGGAAGTAGGGGGAGATGGTTCAGGTAGTAATGCAAGCAACAGGGAGCAGCAGTTGAAGCTTCACTTGCTCTGCTACTCACCTCCTCCTGTGCCGCCTGGTTCCTAAGAAGCCTCCATGGTACCAGTCTCTGGCCCTGGGGTTAGGGGCCCCTGGTCTATAGCATATTTTTTTCAGCCTTTGTTGAGCAGATGGTGGCCATGGTAGTGAAAGGAGACATTTAGTAATTACAGGCCACCTCATCACTTTTTTGGTCCTTTTCTTTTCAGGTTCACCTTTCATGTTTACACTCTGTGATCAAAAAATGCTAGGACATTGTTCTTCCTTGTGATCACAGAGCATAAACCTGAGGAGAAAAGTCTTGAGAAAAAGTAAAGTATAATATCAATTAATTGGAAACAATTTTGTCAAAATCTTTGGGTTGGTTAACAGACTTCTTTGTGAAAAGCCACGTGTAGGGAGATAATCAGCTTGTAGAAATTACTTAGTATTAATCTTGCCTTCACATGACATCTGGCTGTGAAGAGCAGTGGCATTGATAAAGAGCTAGATGTTGTATATTGTGGTTAATTCATTACTGTTTTTTTTTAATCCCTGAACACTCTCATTTTCAGACTGTAGTAAGGAAAAAAGAAAAGACATTGCATTTGTGTAGTCCTGAATAGAGGATTGGAAAAGACAAAGGAATTCCTGGTGTTTTGTTGAAATGCAGGTTCTCATCCTCTTAGTTGGATATCTCTTATCACTATAAAGTGGGGTTTTAGTTATTTGCTTTTTGGAATTAGCATTCTATTTGATTTAAGACTTGGAAAAACTGGAGGGATTCTCCTGAAAATGTACCCAAATAATAAACAAAATGGAGACTCAGCCCTAACACAATTATGGCTACTCTGCCTGGAGACGAGAAGAGTAAAGGATAATGTAGTTGTAGTGTACAAGAAAATATAGGAGGGTTATGTAGAGAAAAGTTAGATGCTGATCACTTATCTTCTATGACTATGAAATAGTTTACAGAGAAAAAAACAACTTAATTTTAAAGAACAGATCTTAGTTGGCCCAAAAGTGTTTGTGAGGATTAAGTTAAAACATATTCATGGGAATGAAAACTATGTGAGAAAGGTTGGGAAGTCTCTAAGAGTTCTTGAGAGATAATAGTCATGAATACACAGGAATTTGCAATAATATTCTTTATAACTTTTTATTATAAAACTTTTCTTGCCTCACTGGGCAGCATGCCAAACCTTAGTTCCCTGACCAGGGATGAAGCCCATTGCCCCCAGCAATGGAAGCATGAAGTTTTAACCACTTGGCCACCAGAGAAGTCCCTGTTACAAAATATTTTAAAATAATGAAAAAGAATAATGATACCATTATTTTCTTTTTAAAATGTTTCTGATAATCTTAAAATGAACACTGTATTTTTTTATAATTAGATGAAAAGTGATTAAAAAGTGTTAAAGTTGAGAAAAATTACCTCTGTTTTCTATAGATTGGGCATTTTTATATTTTCTCTCCAAAACCTCTTTGACATCCTTGTCTAGTTTTTATTTCTGTCTGCCCTCCTCATTTAATTAAGATTTTTTTTAAAATATTCAATAACTTTTAAAGTACCAATGTACTGTATGAAATGCATGGATACTAACATAACCAAAGCACAGTCTCTACCTTCATATTGCTTAAAGTCTTATAAGGGATACAGAGAAGTGAATGAAATAATGGAGTAATTATCACAGCAGAGTTGTGAATAGGCTGTTATGGAAGCAGAAGAGTGAAGTTGGAAGGGCACTTAATATCAAATCTGCAAGAGTTCATCTGAGTGAGATAAGTAGGAAATGTCTTAAGTAAAAAGAAAGAAGGGAGAGCATTTCAGGCATAGGAGTACTATACAAAAGCAGAGTTGTGAAAGGCCTGACCATGTCTAGAGAATGACAAGAAGTTCAAAGAAAGGAGGAGTCAAATCTGACATCTAGGTTTCTGGGTTAGGGCATTTGGTTGCTTGAGGCCATTTACTGAGAATAGAAGCAAAGGGGGAGGAACTGTTACAACACTTTGAGGTTGGAGTTGGAGGTTGATAAATTCAGTTTTGGTTATGCTGAATTTGAGTAGCCTGAAAGAAGTTCAAGTCAAGATATCTAATAGTTTAGAAAGGAAGTCTGGATTGAGGATGAAGTTTATGATGTATTGTTCAGTCACTGTCATGTCCAACTTTTTGTGAACCCACGGACTGCAGCACACCAGGCTTTCCTGTCCTTCACTATCTCTCAGGGTTTGCTCAAATTCATGTCCATTGAGTCAGTGATGCTATCCAACCATTTCATCCTCTGTCGCCCCCTTCTCCTCTTGCCTTCAAGCTTTCCTAACATCAGGGTCTTTTCCAATGAGTCGGCTCTTCGCATCAGGTGGCCGAAGTATTAGAGCTTCAGCTTCAGACCTTCCAATGAATATTCAGGGTTGATTTCCTTGAGGATTGACTGGTTTGATCTCCTTGGTGTCCAAGGGACTCCAGAATCTTCTCCAGCACCACAATTTGAAAGCATTGATTCTTCAGCTCTCAGCGTTCCTTATGGTCCAACTCTCACATCCATACATGACTACTGGAAAAACCACAGCTTTGACAATATGGACCTTTGTGACATATTAGCATATAGGAATAGATCACATGGATAAAAGAATGTAAAATGAGAAAAGTCAAGGGCTGAGGGTAGGACACTAAAAAAGACCAATATTTTAAGGACTTTAAAGGAAAGAGTTACCACCAAAAAAAAGACTATTAAGAGGTACCAAAATAGATAGGAAGAAAAGCAGAATGGTGTCTTAGAAACCAAAAGCAAAGGGGCATTTCAGTAAGAGAGAAATCAATATCACCATTGCATTTCACAATAAATTGGTCATTGTGGACTTTGGAAATTCTGGTGGGTCAGAGGAGTGGAAACAAGATTTATAGTAAGTTGCAGAGTCAACAAGAGGTGTGGACATTGAACCAGTGAATGTAAACAATTCTTTAAAGAAGTTTGGCAGGATGTGAGACTGTCTAAACAGACTACAAGGCAGAGGTGTGGTGATCATAGGAGAGACAATCAGATTTGGAATAGGCTAAAAAAGAGATAGGAGGGTCACTGGATGGCATTGAAAGCAAGTTGGGTTTAGAGACCAAGAATTTGCATTAGGCCAATTTATACTTTTCTCTAACAACATCTATGAGTTCAATACTTTAGAGCTAAAGACATGGACTTTGGGGTTGATATAGCCCTTGGAATTTAGTGTGTGGATGCTGCATAAGGACAATGAATATGAAAGGTGAGGAAACTGGCAAATTGAAGTGATAGATAATAGATCTAGGCTGGAAGGCTGAGCACTGAAAAACTGATGCTTTTGAATTGTGGTTCTGGAGAAGACTCTTGATAAAAATTGAGTCTTTGAAGGACATAAGTGCTAAATCTAAAATTCTAAATCCTTGTAACTAAAATTTTAATGGAAGAGGCTTGGCAAAGGGAAATGGTCAATATGCAGTGATCTGGGATAACAGTGGTAGTACAGTGAAAGCATGGGATTTGGATTTAGTGAGACTCTGACACCGTGCAAAATGCTGGTGGTAATTTTGTGTGTCACTTTAGCTGTGACCTAAAGGCATAAGAACAGTGGAAAAGGAAGAATTTGATAGGAGTCGATGACTGTCCTGATAAAATAGGTAAAGGGATGAATTATAGATGGAAAAATGTTACGAGAGAGAGACAGAGAGAGACAGGAAAGGGACATTTATGAGGAAAAATATGATGAATTCTGTTTTGGAATTGAAGGATCTATAGCAATGATTATTAGCCATGTAAACATTTTAGTATGACATATGAGACTGTATATTACCTGAAGATCTAGCTTTACTGTCATCAATACATATATGATAGAATCCATGAAATCGAATGAAATTTCCAAGGTAAAGAGTGAAAAAAGGACAGGGGCATTAAAAACTAAGTCCACAGAGACATGTAGATGTAAGAATAACCAGTGAAGTAAATAAAGAATAATCATGTGGGGAGAAAGGAAAATAATCAGGATACTGTTATAGAGGCCAAAGGAAGAAAATGTTTCATGATAGAGGTGATGGTTAACAATGTGCTATGAAGAGAGAATGTGGATTTTTAAGAGGTTAGTGGTGAATACTGAGAAAGTAGTTGTCCTAGTGAGGTGGAACAAAGTAAAAATTGAAGAGTTATGTATAGGGACATTACACAGAAAAAGGAGTAAATTTATGTACACCATTTGAGAAATTTGATCATAAAAGGAAAAAAATGTGGTACTAGAGAGAGTAATAGGATATCATAATAGTTGTTTCCAAGGCTGGGTATACCTACTTTCAAAAAAATGTTAAATATTAAAATGTTTATTACATGCATGTTTTGGTTGTAAAATCTACTAATTTTTCGCCAGATCCATCAAGCTGTCCACCAATGTACAGGGTCAATAAAAACCTTTAGTTGATTGTCCATTGATACTAGAATATTAATGCTGCAGTCAATTCAGCTCAAATGTTTAATCATGTATGATATAACCTGACAATGTTTTCCTTTAATTTGATTTTTGGAATAAAATCTCAATATAAATGATTAGATTATAAACACAGGCTAAATTTGGGGGCTTGGAATACTAATGGTATTTAATGATTAGAAATAATACTTCTAAGGCTTTATCCTTAGAATTTATTTTTCTGTTCCTTATTTCTAAATCCAGGAAAGCAAAAAGCTGTATCCATTTTTACAAACATAATTTATTTTGAAATAGTTCAACTCTGTAAATATATTTTGGAACAGAATAAAGAAGCTGTATTATTTTGTTATATTGTTCAGTCAAAATAGAAGAATAGTGGATAGAGGAATGAGTAGCCACTCTATTAGAAATTAGCTTCTGTTTTTGTGCCTCAATTTTCATTATGTTCTCCCTTTACAAGAGTGATGAGAGATGGAAAATGCACAGTTTTGGGGCTCAGATTTCAATTCCAATGTGAACTATGCCACTAATTAGCTGTGGGCACTTAACCTCTCTGAACTTCAATTTTCTTACCTGCAAAGTGGGGATGATATTATTTACTTTAGAATTTTGAAGATTTAATAAGTTAACTTGTGAAAAAGCATCTAGCTTATTGTCCAGCCTAGATTTTTTTTTCATTTTTTCTTATGTTTTCTTCTTCTTCTAGCCTAACCACTCTTGTCTATAAAACTGCACCTATTTTTATTGTTTTTATTCATATCAGCTATAATGCTTATAGCTATTAATTCAATCCAAGCTCATTAACAATCATGAATTTGGTGGCCTTGGTAATTGATTCTAACAGCTAATGTGAAGAAATGTTTCAAAGAGTTCTTTTAATGAATGAGAATAAAAGACAACGTCATATAACAGTTTTATCTACCTCTAATGGAGCAAACTTTTTCTTTTTTTTTAATCACATTGTACTATTGGAGAGAGTTGAAAAGGAAGATGATAGGGACAGGTTAGTTTAATGGGAAAAAATTTCTGTCACCTATCCATTCCTTAGAATAAAGATCTGCTCTTTTCAGCAATACTCATTATCACTAAATACTCATATAAAAAAAGAGAAAACCATTTTTCAGCCTAGTTATTTGGGGATATTTAAGAAAAAGTAGATATGGTGCAAATATACGGAATCTTTTTAAAAATATTTGAATGAAACATTTCAGTAATAATAGATGATAGCATGTCTCCAATTCAGTGTCGGCTGCTTCTAATCTTTTTTTAGAAATATGTATAGTATAAATTATAAATAAATAAAATAAAATTTCAATGTCAGACTCCAGCTTTCCTCTGTCCCACATAAATTCAAGTGCTTAAAACTGAAAATTAACTTGACCTACATTTATAGTAGGGAAACTGAAATGCCAAGCATGTTTTGGATTAGTAAATTCTTTACTCTCCCCAAACCCTTAGTGCTTGGTATAATCTATTTTAAGATTTAGCACAAACTTACATTGACATAGGACACTGGTTTATCATAACTTAATATATATTAAATGTTAATGATATAGTAGGTGCTGTCAATTGGGTCCACAGTCCAAATTAATTACTCATGTTAAATTTGTGGCTTCTAAGTGTGGTATAATTAAAGACATTCAACAGTCTAATTATTGATAGAAGGGACATTGCCAGTTGGCTGGAGTCCCAGAAGACCTGAGCTGAGGTGGAAGGATATATTTATGATAGGAACTGCCCAGGGACAGAGACAGTTCTGAAGTAGGAATGCCAGGAATTTAAGGAAGAAAGAGTAAGTGAAAATCCCAGGAGAAAATCGATGAAAAAGGAATGCTTTAGCCTATTTTTTCATTCTATGTCTGAGAAATATGTAGAACCTAGGCTTTATAGAGGGTAAAGTCTCATTAAGTTTTTCTTCTGCATTCTCTTCCCCTTGCCCAAGAGAAAGAGTTGACCTAAAGAGTTGCATTATTGTTGTTGTTACAGCAAGCATAAAACTTTCTGCACCCCCAGAGAGTAAGGGTTAAGGTAAGATCACCTATCCTGGAAACTTCTTCCCCTACTCCATTCCTTCTCCCTTCCCATGTATTGAATTGCTGTATTTTCCAGCTCCACTACTGTTCCTTCCCAGTCACATGTGTTTTTCCAGGCTGTACTCCAGGGGGAACACACTTATAGACAGTATCCACTTTGAGGCGCAATGAGTTCTAGAAGGACACATCATAGAGTGTCTGGAAGTAGGTCCAACTTCAGTTTAAGCCTGTGCTATTGCCTTCCATTCTTTGAACATCATTGAAGACTCCTCAAGAATCAGGTAAGAATGTCTAGAAACAAGGCCCTGGGTTTTATAGTCTGTGACTAAGGGGCAGAGGTTTGGAAAATGTTGAATGTCTTAGTGTCATGACTATGCAGATCTACTGAATAAGTTTATCATGTTTGAGAGTTTCTCTAAGGAACTCATACAAGTCAAAGAAGTCTGCTTTTGTGGGTGGGTGTGGGGGATTGAGGAGGTGGGATAAGATTGAGATTCCAAACAATTTTGACAAACAAATAGGAAAAGGAGTACATCAAGGCTGTATATTGTCACCCTGCTTATTTAACTTCTATGCAGAGTACATCATGAGAAACACTGGGCTGGAAGAAGCACAAGCTGGAGTCAAGATTGCAGGGAGAAATATCAATAACCTCAGATATGCAGATGACACCATCCTGATGGCAGAAAATGAAGAAGAACTGAAAAGCCTATTGATGAAAGTGAAAGAGGAGAGTGAAAAAGTTGGCTTATAGCTCAACATTCTGAAAACTAAGATGATGGCATCTGGTCCCATCACTTCATGGGAAATAGATGGGGAAACAGTGGAAACAGTGACTGACTTTATTTTGGGGGGTTCCAAAATCACTGCAGGTGGTGATTGTAGCCATGAAATTGAAAGATGCTTACTCCTTGGAAGGAAAGTTATGACCAACCTAGACAGCATATTAAAAAGCAGAGACATTACTTTGCCAACAAAGGTCCATCTGGTCAAGGCTATGGTTTTTCCAGTGGTCATGTATAGATGTGAGAGTTGGACTGTGATGAAAGCTGAGCACCAAAGAATTGATGCTTTTGAACTGTGTTGTTGGAGAAGACTCTTGAGAGTGCCTTGGACTGCATGGAGATCCAACCAGTCCATCCTAAAGGAGATCAGTCCTGGGTGTTCATTGGAAGGACTGATGTTGAAGCTGAAACTCCAATACTTTGGCCACCTCATGCAAAAGGTTGACTCATTGGAAAAGACCCTGATGCTGGGAAAGATTGAGGGCAGGAGGAGAATGGGACGACAGAAGATGAAATGGCTGGATGGCATCACCGACTTGATAGACATGAGTTTGGGTAAACTCTGGGAGTTGGTGATGGACAGGGAGGCCTGGCGTGCTGCAGTTCATGGGGTCACAAAGAGTTGGACACGACTGAGCGACTGAACTGAACTGAACTGAAAGTGAGTAAAAAATAAACAAGAAAACGTCTATTAAAGGCAAACTTAATTAGGGAGGAATACCAGCTTACAGAAATGAGTGAAAGATAGTTCTTGATTGGTTATGTGTAAGTATAGGAAACAATTGCCTTGGGACCGTGGGAGTTATAGGTCAAAAACATTAATAATAAAATGTCATATGATTGAAAATGGTGGACATTATCTCTTATATAGATATGTTGTTGTTGCTTAGTCGCTAAGTCGTGTCTGACTCTTTTGCAACCCCATGAACTATAGACCATCAGGCTTCTCTGTCCATGAGATTTCTCAGGCAAGCATACTGGAGTGGGTTGTCATTTCTTTCTCCAGGGGATCTTCCTGACCCAAGGATTGAATCCACATCTCCCGCACTGGCAGGTGAATTCTTTACCACTGAGCCACCAGGGAAGCCCTATATAAGTATAGAGATATATTAATAGCATGAAAGGGCTGAGATGTAATATTTTTGTGTATTAGATTTTTATTATGTCTTCTATATGGAATAATTATTATTTAAGTATGTATGGCTTATATGCAGTATTCAGAGAAGGACCAGGATAAGCTATCCAAAATGATTCCTTTGAAAGATTTATATAATTGCCCCTGCGAAAGGAGCCTAAGAGAATGGGAGGGTTATTTTAACCACATCTTCAAGTATTAGGAAAGATATCATATGAGGAGTGAAAAGGCAGCTGTTCAACATATCCACTCAAGTCAGATCAGAGAAGATAAGTTTTAATTATAGTGGGGCAAGTCAAAAGTTTGTTTTTATTTAATAACAATTCTCACTCTACAGTATGGAAAAAGTAGACTTATTTAGAAGTAAAGATAGATTAGAAGAATGTCCCTTTTGAGATTTCTCTGCACAGAGCAAACAGCTAACTTTATGAAATTACTGTATTGTAGATTGGCCATATGGCAAAGTGGATCTATTTAGTAAATGTTTGGAAAGACTTTTAAGAAATAGAAGTCTGTGAAATAAGGTTAATTTACCTTGGTGTCAACAGTTCAAAGGAGAAAATTGGATTTCTAAACATCCATTTTGTTTCTCATTATAATTTTGATAGCATTTGTCCTCAGGGTGTTTTTAAACAGTTTCATAGACTAAGATTTCCCAGACTCTTTTGCATTTCTAAATATTTAACACTGACCTTTTTTCCAGTTCTTAATATGTCTACATAATTGCCATCTGTTTATCCTAGACTGAGTGTTCTAACAACATAAACCTTATATGTGTGAAAATATTTCTATTTAATCATTACATTTCTGGGTTATCAGATTATTCTAGTTCTTACTTAGTATTATAGCTCTAGAATTTGTCTCTATGTCCAAAGTAGGTATTTGTGGCAATTGCTAAAATCAAATGGGCTACTAAACTGCCCTTCAAATCATTATTTATTCTTTATTGGCATAAATTTTCTTAACATAAAAAACAGACTCGTTCCAAATCGGGAAAGGAGTATGTCAAGGCTATATATTGTCACCCTGCTTACTTAACTTATATGCAGAGTACATCATGTGAAATTCCGAGTTGGATGAAGCACAAGCTGGAATCAAGATTGCTGCAGAAATATCAATAACCTTAGATATGCAGATGACACCACCCTTATGGCAGAAAGCAAAGAAGAGCTAAAGAGCCTCTTGATGAAAGTAAAAGAGGAGAGTGAAAAAGTTGGCTTAAAACTCAACATTCAGAAAACTAAGATTATGGCATCCGGTCCCATCACTTCATGGCAAATAGATGGAGAAACAATGGAAATAGTGAAAGACTTTATTTTAGGGAGCTCCAAAAGAACTGCAGATGGTGACTGCAGCCATGAAATTAAAAGACAGTTGCGCCTTGGAAGAAAAGCTATGACCAACCTAGACAGCATATTACAAAGCAGAGACATCACTTTGCCAACAAAGATCCATATAGTCAAAGCTATGGTTTTTCTAGTAATCATGTATGGATGTGAGAGTTGAACTTTAAAGAACCTGAGTGCCAAAGAATTGATGCTTTTGAACTATGGTGTTGGAGAAGACTCTTGAGAGTCCCTTGGACTGCAAGGAGATCCAACCAGTCCATCCTAAAGGAGATCAGTCCTGAATATTCATTGGAAGGACTGATGCTGAAGCTGAAACTTCAATACTTTGGCCACCTGATGCAAAGAACCAACTCACTGGAGAAGAGCCTGATGCTGGGAAAGATTGAAGACGGCAGGAGAAGGGGACAACAGAGGATGAGATGGTTGTATTGGCAACACTGACAGGATGGACATGAGTTTGAGTAGGCCCCAGGAGTTGATGATGGACGGGGAAGCCTGGCATGCTGCAGTCCCTGGGGTTGCAAAGAGTCAGACACGACTGAGAGACTGAACTGAACCAAACTGAACAGAAACTCATTTCAAAAGACAAAATGAGAAATTGAAGAAAAGCATGAATTTTTAGTGTTCTGACTCACTGAGTATATATGACTGTGCACTGGTAGGCATGCTAGAGGTATGCTTATTTTTCTTTAGTCCAATTTCAACATGGTTATATCTAAAGGCACCAAGGCTTGATAACCAAACTACTGGTAATTTCAGGCAATTAGCAACTTGTTTGGACTTAGATACTCAACATCAGCTTATGACTATTTTTTTTCACTGACATTTTCAGTGGAAATTTCACTCAATTAGTTGTTTCACTCAAAGTGAAGTGAAGAATTGGTGCAATTATCCATGTGATTTAAACAAAAAGGTGACTTGTTTGACCTCAATTATAGTACCTGAATATTTTAAGAAAAATGTGAGTTTTGTTTGAAAACTGGTTAGAATGTTGGTGTTAAACATTTAGAAATGTAAAATTTGTGGAGAAACTGCCTAAATCCTCAACTTCTGTGTTGGTGTATGTGTTTCTGAATGTAAACTGCAGTAATGCTAATTAATACAATGCAGAGTATACTGATTCCCGATAAGAAAGGCTTTGTTTAAAGACAAATAACAATTCTAAATTATCCTTGTGAAAACAAGCTTATTAATAAAGGAGAAAAGGTGACAGAGATCCTAAGCTGTCTATAGTTACTGATGTGGTATTGTACCAAAAATATTTAATAAGGGAAAAGTCAATAAAATTAACATTTGAAATGACAAGTCATATAACACACAGCATACTAACAAGTGGGTACAAAGAGTGGTAGCTGAGTAATTGAAGGGTCTTTTCTCCAATTTTCTCCAACTACAAACATGCATCATTACTTCAGTGAGCTGAAGTAAAGCAATAATAGTCACTTATTGCTGAACAGTGGTTTAAAAAACTAGAAAATGCAACAGAATTAATTTAAAATCATTACTTAGCAAATGAAAAAAAAAAAACAGACATGGAGAATGAACTTACGGTTGGTGGGGGGAGTGGATGATGGGGGGAAGAGATAATTAGGGAGTTTGGGATTGACATGCATACTCTACTATATTTTAAGTGAATTACCAACAAGGTCCTACTGAATAGCACAAAGAACTCTGCTCAATGCTATGTGGCAGTCCGGATGGGAGGGCAGTTTGAGGGAGAATGGATACATGCATATGGATGGCTGACTCCCTTTGCTAACTACAAACATTATTAATTGGCTATACTCCAAAATAAAATAAGATGTTAAAAAAAAGAAACAGGAAAGCAAATAAGCTCTGATAATATGACTATGGAATAATAAGTTGTTATTATTCCATAACAGACAAAGAGGAGTCATCATAGAAGACAGAGTTTTCTTAGCTCTAAAAGGTAAGACAGGTCTAAAAGGTACATCAAGAGAGAAGATAAAATGAAATATAGTAAAGCCTAAACTTAATTTATAGCCTTTCAGTCACAATCTGAAATGGATTATCCTGTTGAGTGTTTGATCTGAGCACTCTGACATAAACATTTTTTAATTGGAGTATAATTGCTTTACAATGTTGTGTTAGTTTCTGCTGTGCAACTAAGTGAATCAGCAATATGTATGGCATAAACATTTATAGTATGTTGCTCCCTGAAGAAATCTGTAATCTTCAGTTGTCTGGAATTTTTCAGAAGTCAATCAAACCCACCCTTCATCAGTTCTATTCTGGGAGATGACCATTCATCCTTTAGTAAATAATTTATCTCAGTTGAGTGCTAAATATTGCTAATTTCCATGATTTAACTACTTGGATAATTATATGTAGATGAAAGAAGAGGAAAGGGGCAAAACAACTGATCTACTGAAAGAAAATTGCCAACTTGATAGAGTGAATACAATGGACATGAGCAGAAGTGACTGCATTTGAAATCCATACTTTTCAGAAACATTATGTATCATGCATACCAAAGCATGCAAATAGAGAAACATAAACTCTCATTTTGCTTCACACAAATAAATTATATTCAGTTCCCCCAAAGAAACAGGCTTTCTCATACTTCAGGACTTTTGTATGTGCTGTTTCCTTTGCTTAGAATATGCTTATCTTCACTAATCTTCCCCTTTCCCTGCTCTCCCTGCCTCCATCCTCAGGACACACACTCAAGTCCCCATTTTCCCTTAAAGACTAGGTTTTTTTTTTGGAAATTATCCAAACATTTCTGTCACTCAGCCTGTCCACTAGCTGCCACAACACTGAGTATTGTCACCTTTCCTGTGCTCCTAAATTACATTTTACCTACATTTGTAAGATTTATAATGCAGATATACTTTTATTTATCCATTCTCCAGTATTCTTCTTCCACTAGACCATTGCATTTTTAAGAAACTTTTTAGTATAGAAGTGGGCCAGGCAGTAATTAATAAAAATGTTGTTTATATGGAAATTGAGATGTTTTGTATAAACCAGCTGTTCAAATTTCACTAATTTCTTGTGATTTCTTATTACAAATAAATATTAAGTTTGGCACTTAAATAAAATAAAATAGCTTTAGGTTTACAGAAAAGTTATGAAGTGCTATTCTGGCTTTAAAGACTACCAGCCCTTGGGAATGAGTCTATGACTTCTTTAGAATAGGAGTTCCTACCTACCCTCTGCCCTCAGAAATTCCTACCTACCCTCTGCCCTCAGAAAAAAAAACAATCTGTTTTAGGAAAAAAAAAAAAACAAACATTCTAAGCTAGAAAGGAGTTGAAGTACCTGGGAACTGTCACTCTCTAATTTGTCATTTGGGGTCAAGCCAGCCTCCTTGCAGCATTGTATTTGACCACGATACTGACAACTCAGGCTCAATGGGTAGAAAAGTTGGCAATGTGAAGGATAGTGAATAATATTGGCAATAGTGAATAGTATTGGCAATAGTGAAAGACAGAGGAGCCTGGTGAGCTGCAGTCCATGGGGTCATAAAGAGTGGACACGCCTTAGTGATTGAGCAACAACAATTGGCAATGTTTTATATTGTGTTATTTTGCTTATTTTTTTTCTACAAATTATCTATATTTTATTCATTTAGTTCTAAGACAGACTAAGGCAGGGGACAATCATAAATATTTTAGCTACAAATTCTTCCAATGATTGAAAAAGAAAACTTGCCAGAACAAGTGTAAGTGATGATACACAGTTCATTTCTATAATTGTTATACGATCAGTTTGATTAAATATTTTTGGAAGCTTGATTTTTATCTCTGAAAACAAGATTTGATCATTTGTCATAATGAAAGAATATTTCTTAATCAAGATCTTTGTTCTTTAAGAAATCTCCACACTGTTCTCCATAGTGGCTGTACTAGTTTGCATTCCCACCAACAGTGTAAGAGGGTTCCCTTTTCTCCACACCCTCTCCAGCATTTATTGCTTGTAGACTTTTGGATAGCAGCCATCCTGACTGGTGTGTAATGGTACCTCATTGTGGTTTTGATTTGCATTTCTCTGATAATGAGTGATGTTGAGCATCTTTTCATGTGTTTGTTAGCCATCTGTATGTCTTCTTTGGAGAAATGTCTGTTTAGTTCTTTGGCCCATTTTTTGATTGGGTCATTTATTTTTCTGGAATTGAGCTGCAGGAGTTGCTTGTATATTTTTGAGATTAATTCTTTGTCAGTTGCTTTGTTTGCTATTATTTTCTCCCATTCTGAAGGCTGTCTTTTCACCTTGCTTATAGTTTCCTTTGTTGTGCAAAAGCTTTTAAGTTTAATTAGGTCCCATTTGTTTATTTTTGCTTTTATTTCCAATATTCTGGGAGGTGGGTCATAGAGGATCCTGCTGTGGTTTATGTCGGAGAGTGTTTTGCCTATGTTCTCCTCTAGGAGTTTTATAGTTTCTGGTCTTACATTTAGATCTTTAATCCATTTTGAGTTTATTTTTGTGTATGGTGTTAGAAAGTGTTCCAGTTTCATTCTTTTACAAGTGGTTGACCAGTTTTCCCAGCACCACTTGTTGAAGAGGTTGTCTTTTTTCCATTATATATTCTTGCCTCCTTTGTCGAAGATAAGGTGTCCATAGGTTTGTGGATTTATCTCTGGGCTTTCTATTCTGTTGCATTGATCTATATTTCTGTCGTTGTGCCAATACCATACTGTCTTGATGACTGTGGCTTTGTAGTAGAGTCTGAAGTCAGGCAGGTTGATTCCTCCCATTCCATTCTTCTTTCTCAAGATTACTTTGGCTATTCGAGGGAGAACAGTGTGGAGATTTCTTTAAAAACTGGAAATAGAACTGCCATATGACCCAGCAATCCCACTTCTGGGCATACACACCGAGGAAACCAGATCTGAAAGAGACACATGCACCCCAATGTTCATCGCAGCACTGTTTATAATAGCCAGGACATGAAAGCAACCTAGATATCCATTAGCAGACGAATGCATAAGGAAGCTGTGGTACATATACTCCATAGAATATTACTCAGCCATTGAAAAGAATTCATTTGAATCAGTTCTAATGAGATGGATGAAACTGGAGCCCATTATATAGAGTGAAGTAAGCCAGAAAGATAAAAACAGTATACTAACGCATATATATGGAATTTAGAAAGATGGTAATGATAACCCTATATGTAAAACATAAAAAGAGGCGCAGATGTATAGACTTTTGGACTCTGTGGGAGAAGGTGAGGGTGGGATGTTTTGAGAGAACAGCATCAAAACATGTATACTATCAAGGGTGAAACAGATCACCAGCCCAGGTTGGATGCATGAGACAAGTGCTCGGGGCTGGTGCACTGGGAAGACCCAGAGGGATGGGATGGGGAGGGAGGTGGGAGCGGGGATCGGGATGGGGAATACATGTAAATCCATGGCTG
Source organism: Cervus canadensis (assembly GCF_019320065.1). Classification (NCBI taxonomy): domain Eukaryota; kingdom Metazoa; phylum Chordata; class Mammalia; order Artiodactyla; family Cervidae; genus Cervus; species Cervus canadensis. The sequence continues at coordinate 75,362,981 of NC_057419.1, forward strand.
ATTCATGTCGATGTATGGCAAAAACCACTACAGTATTGTAAAGTAATTAGCCTCCAACTAATAAAAATAAATGGAAAAAAAAAGATCTTTGTTCAAGTAAATGGGATCTACCATATATAATTGATTTAACTCTAATTTATCCATTAGGCATGTTAATAAAAATACAAATTATTTTTATAAGTACAAGTAGAAAAGTAAAAGTAATTTGCTTTTACAATTGCCAGCATGTTAGCTTGTCATCTAGATGGGTGTGCTCTGATAAAAGTTTTAGTGTTGATTCTAATCAAGGTGAGATCAATAGTTCATTGTTCTCTTTCTATAATTCAGATAAAACAAATGAGTTACATTAAGTCAGGCCTGAGTATGTGGATAGCTATATCAGAGTAAGACAGTTAGGACTGAAAAGTGTTGTTTAAAGAGGTAACATGAATTCAAGGACCAAATGAATTCTAAAGACTCCACTCGCCTGTCTAGTCATTTATGTAGAAGTCACCAAAGTAGTAACTGCCTGAAATCTCTGTAGTAGTAACTGCCTGAGAGATTCAGTAAGCTAGGAAGAAAACATACTATGGGTGGGTAAATAAACTCAGAATGCCCTTTGCCATCAGCAGATGGTAGCCATGGGTGGGCCATTATGAAGATCTAATAATCTGATGACCCCTGCTTATTTGCTGATGTCTGTCTGAAAATTTTTCCTGACTATGTGTACTGTACTGACTCTTTCACATAACTGGAGCTCAGTATTACAAGACAAGTGATTTAACAGGGGTTTTATGATAGTCATTACATTTTCAGGAATTTGAAGAGTATGGCCCCAAATTGGATTTTCTTTTATTAAGACAGTTTTTGAAGAGTAGTTGTAGGTTTATAACAATATTGAGAGGGAGGTACAGATCCCCATATATCCCCTGCCCCCACACATACATAGCCTTTGCCATTACAAAACATCACTCACCAAAATGGTACCTTTTTTTTTTAACCAAGGATAAGCCTGCATTGACACATCATAATCACCCAAAGCCCATAGTTTACTGTAGAGTTCTTTCTTAGTGCTGTACATTCTACAGGTTTGAAAAAATGTGTAACATATATCCATCATTATATTATCATACAGAGTATTTTATCTGCCTGAAAAAATCATCTTTACCCAAAATTATTTCTCCTTTTCCATAAATTATTATCTCTATATTTTACATAGCTTGGCTACTACCAATTCTCCACATCAATGACTAAAGGAGACATGTATTTAGATTTCACAATGCTATCTTATCCAGGCAATATAATTCATTATCATAAACATGAGTAGAATTTGAAGATTTCCATATGCGACTTGATATTACATGAATCACTTCTGTTGAAATCGAGAGTCTTTTCAGGAGATGTGAGTCTTTTTTTTTTTTTTTTTCCAAATTCCTTATATTAAAAGCCTTCTTGTGGTCAGCAAAGGAATATTATTTTTATCACCTTAATAAAACTGGAAATTGGATTATTTAACATACAATATGTTCTAAATAATTCCTTACCTGTTTTATAAAACATTCAGATGTTTTACACCTCATGTTTTTTATCATATTGTTGCATGTAAAATAGATAACTAATGAGAACCTACTGCCTAAAACAGGGAACTCTACTCAATGCTCTGTGGTGACCTAAATTGGAAAGAAATCCAAAAAAGAGGGGATATATGTATAGTATAGCTGATTCATTTTGTTGTGCAGAATAAACTAACACAACATTATAAAACAACTATATACCAATAAAATACATTTTAAAAAAGATATGGTAATATGCAATCTATATCTTCAATCTGTATTATACTCTGTTGTGAGGAGAATAGCAATCAGAACATTTGATTATCACTGTTTATGTCAGAATGGGTACTCAAATGAAAGCATGATAGACCACATGTCATGGGAACTGGAGAGGTGAGTAACTAGAGTCTAACATGCCTGGTGGGATGGCCATTTTGTAAAAAGTTTAGTTGCAGATACTAAAAAGACACACTGAAAGGCAGTTAGGGGTGTTTAGGCATAGTGGCAGCTAAGAGTTGGTAATCAAAGTAGTAATGGGGAGGTAGTAAGTGAGTGTTCCCCAAATCAGGTGAAGGCCTAAGAGAAGGGCTGGAGGGCAGGAGATCAGGCAAGACATAAGGAATGAGTGAGAAGGTAGCAAAAGGTTATGGGACTGGGCCTGGTGAGGTTGGAATGAGGTAGTAAGGAGAGAATGCAAAGGAGAGAGAAAGGATGGGTTCTTAGGGGAAGAGAATGGAAACAGGGTGTGGAGACAGTGCAAAGGGATCAGGAAGCCTTAACATAGAATAGGGGGAGAAGGAAGTGGGAAGGAAGAAATGGGAAGTGGATGGGAAGGAAGTTGAAGGTGATGGGGTTTTGTGGAGGCAACCAGTTCATTATTACAAATTTTGTTTTCCAAGCAAATAGTATGGATGACATCTTTTGCTAGTTTAGCTTCTGTTAATTGAATCATTTATTTAATTCCTATTTTTTTGCTCCAGTGATTGTAAACAATGTGGCTCTTGAAATTGTTTAGGGGCATAGGCAGGAAAAATACATTAATTATGTAAATAAAGTATGAATAACTAATTACAACTCTTTCACTACTTTCACTGCTTTCCAAAAATGAGGTATAACTAAGATTAAGCAACTGGATAATTAGCAATGGCATGTAGCCACCTGGTTGGGAGGGACATTAGTTACTGGTATTATGGCTATCTCTTCAAAGAAGTTTAAAGTGATGCTCCTCTTTCTGAAATACTTCCATCTTAAATTTATGATAAAGTGAAAATGTGCACAGGCTTAAATTGTCATCAGTTCAGTCTCAGTTGTGTCCGACTCTTTGCGACCCCATGAACTGCAGCACGCCAGGCCTCCCTGTCCATCACCAACTCCCAGAGTTTACTCAAACTCATGTCCATTGAGTCAGTGATGCCATCCAATCACCTCATCCTCTGTCGTCCCCTTCTCCACCCGCCTTCAATCTTTCCAGCATCAGGGTCTTTTCAAATGAGTCGGTTCTTTGCTTCAGGTGGCCAAAGTATTGGAGTTTCAGCTTCAGCGTCAGTCCTTCCAATGAATATTCAGGACTGATTTCCTTTAGGATGGACTGGTTGGATCTCCTTGCAGTTCAAGGGACTCTCAAGAGTCTTCTCCAGCACCACAGTTCAAAAGAATCAATTCTTTGATAAGAAACTATAAAAGGCAGTATATAAAAGGTAGCATTAACTTTCATTTTAAGTAAACATTTCCAACATCAATATTTATTAAATCTGTACATATAGCACATTTATTTCTGTGGTATTAGATATGAATGTTATAAAGAAACTGTCTTTCCCAAACATACATTCTTAATCATATATATCTCACTTTTCAAAATAAATGAATCTAAGAGCATTCAAATAACGATTTATATTTCTCTTTTAAAATGTTAACTGAAAGTGAGTAAAACACAGTTTTGAAAGGTAAATCATTTCTCTGCCATTTAATAAAGCACTTTAAACTCCACTGTGGCCACATTTAAAGAAACACATAAAAAAATTAAATATCTAAATTTGAATGTGCTCCTTTCTGTGGGTATCCAGAAAAATTTATTTAGGTGGAACAGTTCAACCTAGGGTGTAGCATATCAGAGCTATCCGTCTGGGCCTCCCATTTTAGGACGCTGTGCAATATTGTAGGGAATATGTTGCTTGAACTGCACAAATACTCTGGAAGGACAGTGACTCAGTATGTTAGTGGGAGGGAAAAATCAGGTGACAGAACAGGCTACTGCTAAAAAGGATTTGAGGTGTTCTTATATAATTAGAACATAAACACCCACATCCATAACCAAGGTAACAAGGCTAGTTTGGTCATAAAGTTTCCTGCCCTTTAAATACTTTCCTTGGGCCTCAAAATGCCCTTTCCCAAAATCCACTCTGTAATTCCTTACATACTCTTCAACTCTCTTTACATTACCCTCTACTATTGTTCATATTTTGCATGTATACTTGTGTGTATTTCCTTTTTTGGCCTGTTCAATGCCCTTTTTAAAAGCCAGGTTTATTGAAGAATACTTCTTATACAATAAAACACTATTTTAGGGTACAGTTTTATATTGTGATAAACACATATAGACATGTAATCAAAAATACAGAACTTTTTCATTACATGCCAAAACATCTGCTTTTAAACAAAATCCTTTCTTTCACCTCCAGCCCCTGCAACTGCTAATCTGTGTTCTATCCTTACAGTTAGCCTTTTCCAAACTGTAACACAAATAGTATGAGTATCAAGCCTTTAAGGCTGTTTCTTCTTAACTTGAAATAATGTATTTGCAATTCATTCATGTTGTTGCAGGTACCAGTGGTTCCTTCATTTTTATTGCTGAGTAACATTCCTTTCAATATACCACAGTCTGTTTACCCATTCTCCGGCTGAAGGGCATTTTGGTGGTTTCCAGTTTGGGGAGATTATGATCAAAGCTGCTGTAAACACTCATATGCAAGTTATTATGTGAACAAATACTTTAATTTCCTTGGCAAATATAGGAGTAAGGTGCTAGGTTATTTGATAATTAAATATTTCACTTTATAGGAAACAGCCAAACTGTTTTCCTAAATGACTATAAAATTCTGCATTTCAATTAGCAGTCAAAGTTTCAGTCACTGAATATTCTCTTTAGCATTTGGTATTGTCAGGTTTTCCTTGCTTTTTTCTCTTTTTGCCATTCTAATAGGCATTGTCTTAGTCCACTGGGGCTGCTACAACAAAATACCATAGATTGAGAGGCTTAAACAATAAGCATTTATTTTTCACAGTTCTCAGTTCAGTACAGTTGCTCAGCCATGTTGACTCTTTGTGACTCCATTGACTGCAGCAAGCCAGGCCTCCCTGTCCATCACCAATTCCCACAGTTTACTCAAACTCACGTCCATTGAGTTGGTGATACCATCCAACCATCTCATCCTCTGTCATCCCCTTCTCCTTTGGCCTTCAATCTTTCCCAGCATCAAGGTCTTTTCCAATGAGTCAGTTCTTTGCATCAGGTGGCCAAAGTATTGGAGTTTCAGTTTCAGCATCAGTCCTTGCAATGAACATTCAGAACTGATTTCCATTAGGATGGACTGGTTGGATCTCCTTGCAGTCCAAGGGACTCTCAAGAGCCTTCTCCAACACCACAGTTCAAAAGCATCAGTTCTTCAGTGCTCAGCTTTCTTTATAGTCCAACTCTCACATCCATACATGACCACTGGAAAACCCATAGACTTGACTAGAAAGATCTTTGTTGGCAAAGTAATGTCTCTGCTTTGTAATATGCTGTCTAGGTTGGTCATAACTTTCCTTCCAAGGAGTAAGTGTCTTTTAATTTCAAGGGTGCAGTCACCATCTGCAGTGATTTTGGAGCCTCCCAAAATAAAGTCTGCCACAGTTTCCACTGCTTCCCCATCTATTTGCCATGAAGTGATGGGACCGGATGCCATAATCTTAGTTTTCTGAATGTTGAGTTTTAAGCCAACTTTTTCACTCTCCTCTCTCACTTTTATGAAGAGGCTGTTTAGTACTTCTTCACTTTCTGCCATAAGGGTGGTGTCATATGCATATCTGAGGTTATTGATATTTCTCCCGGCAATCTTGACTCCAGCTTGTGCTTCATCCAACCAAGTGTTTCTTATGATGTACTCTGCATATAAGTTAAATAAGCAGGGTGAAAATATACAGCCTTGACGTACTCCTTTCTTGATTTGGAACTAGTCTGTTGTCCCATGTCCAGTTCTACCTGTTGCTTCCTGACCTGCATACAGGTTTCTCAAGAGGCAGGTCAGGTGGTCTGGCATTCCCACCTCCTTCAGAATTTTCCACAGTTTATTGTGATCCACACAGTCAAAGGTTTGGCATAGTCAATAAAGCAGAAATAGATGTTTTTCTCAAACTCTCTTGCTTTTTCAGTGATCCAGCAGATGTTGGAAATTTGATCTCTGGCTCCTCTACCATTTCTAAAACCAGCTTGAACATCTGGAATTTCACAGTTCATGTATTGCTGAAGCCGGGCTTGGAGAATTTTGAGCATTACATTACTAGCATGTGAGATGAGTGCAATTATGCAGTAGTTTGAGCATTCTTTGGCATTGCCTTTCTTTGGGATTGGATTGAAAACTGACCTTTTCCAGTCCTGTGGCCACTGCTGAGTTTTCCAGATTTGCTGGCATATTAAGTGCATCACTTTCACAGCATCATTTTAAGATTTGAAATAGCTCAACTGGAATTCCATCACCTCCACTAGGTTTGTTCATAGTGATGCTTCTTAAGGCCCACTTGACTTCACATTCCAGACTGTCTGGCTCTAGGTGAGTGATCACACCATCATGATTATCTGGGTCATGAAGATTGTTTTTGTACAGTTCTTCTATGTATTCTTGCCACCTGTTCTTAATATCTTCTCCTTCTGTTAGCTCCATAACATTTCTTTCCTTTATTGAGCCCATCTTGCATGAAATTTTGCCTTGGTATCTCTAATTTTCTTGAAGAGATCTCTCGTCTTTCCCATTGTATTGTTTTCCTCTATTTCTTTGCACTGATCACTGAGGAAGGCTTTCTTATCTCTCCTTGATATTCTTTGGAACTCTGCATTCAAATGGGTATATCTTTCCTTTTCTCCTTTGCTTTTGGCTTCTCTTCTTTTCACAGCTATTTTTAAGTCCTCCTCAGACAGTCACTTTGCTTTTGATCCCTGTCTCCTGTACATTGTCATGAACTTCCATCCATAGTTCATCAGGCTCTCTGTCTATCAGATCTAGTCCCTTAAATCTATTTCCCACTTCTACTGTATAATTGTAAGGGATTTGATTTAGGCCATACCTGAATGGTCTAATGGTTTTCCCTTTCTATTCAGTTTAAGTCTGAATTTGGCAATAAGGAGTTCATGATCTGAGCCACAGTCAGCTCCCAGTCTTGTTTTTGCTGACTGTATAGAGCTTCTCCATCTTTGGCTGCAAAGAATATAATCAATCTGATTTTGGTGTCGACCATCTGGTGATGTCCATGTGTAGAGTCTTCTCTGGTGTTGTTGGAAGAGAGTGTTTGCTATGACCAGTGCTTTCTCTTGGCAAAACTCTATAAGCCTTTGCCCCGCTTCATTTGTACTCCAAGGCCAAATTTGCCTGTTATTCCAGGTGTTTATTGACTTCCTACTTTTGCATTCCAGTCTCCTAAAATGAAAATGACATTCTTTTTTGATGTTAGTTCTAGAATGTCTTGTACGTTTTCATAGAACCATTCAACTTCATCTTGTTCAGCATTACTAGTCGGGGCATAGACTTGGATTACTGTGAAATTGAATGGTTTGCCTTGGAAGTGAACAGAGATCATTCTGTTGTTTTTGAGATTGCATCCAAATACTGAATTTTATACTCTTTTGTTGACTATGATGGCTACTCCATTTCTTCCAAGGGATTCTTGCCCACAGTTCTAGAGGCTCAGAATTTCAAAACTAAGGTGCTGGCAGATCTGGTGTCTGGTGAGTGCCCACTCCCTGGTTCTTAGATGGCTGTCTTATTATATCCTCACATGGCAGAAAAACACAGGAGAGCTCTCTGGAGTCCCTTTTACAGGGAAACTAATTCCTTTCATGAAGGCTCCACCCTCATAATCCAATTACTTCCCAAAGTCCCCTATCTTCTAATATCATCACATTGGTGTTATGGTTTCAGGACATGAAAGTTAGGAAAAAACAAACATTCAGTCCCTAATAGGTGTTCATTAGCATCATATTATGGTTTTCATGTGGATTTTCCTAATGTCTAATGGTATTTAGTATTTTCTCATATACTTTTTTTTTTTATCAGTGTATGTGTTTGGTGAGGTGTCTATTCAAATCATTTTTACTTTAAAAATTATTTTTCTTTTTATTATTGCGTTTTGAAAGTTTCTTGTGTATTCTAGATACAAATCCTTTGTAAGATGTATGATTTGCCAATATTTTATCCCGCTCTGTGGTCTGTCTCTTCATTCTCTTAATTTTGCAAGAGCAGACATTTTAAAATTTGATGAAGTCCAAATTTTTATTTTATGGATCATGCTTTTAGTGTCAAATCTAAGAAACATTTGCCTTTAAAAAGTCACAACATTTTTCTTCCTTTTATATTCTTTATTCTAGAAATTTTATAGCTTATGTTTTATAGCTTATGGTCCATATTGAGCTACTCTTTGTATATACTACAAGGAATGTTTCAAAATTCATTTTCTTCCACATGGATATCCAAATTTTACCTTGCCTGTTGTTGAAAAGTCTCTTCTTTCTGTGCTGAATTGCTTTTCCAACTTTGTAAAAAAGTCAGTTGATTATGTATATATGATTATGTATATATGATTTCTGAGTCTATATTGTGTTCTATTGATCTGTCTCTAATAATACACTCTCTTGATTACCGTATTTTTATAATAAGGCTTGAAATCTGATACTGTACATCTTTTAATTCTTGTTTTTAAGAGTTGTTTTGGCTATTATAGGTCCTTTGCCTTTCTGTACCAATTGCAGAATCAACTTACAAATTTCTATAAGAATCATGCTGGTATTCTCTTTGGAATTGCATTGAATCAGTGGATCATACTGGATAAAACTAACATGTTAATAATATTGAGTCTTTGAATCTGAATCCATCTCTCCATTTGTATTGGTTTTCTTTGATTCTTTCATCAGTGATTTGTAGTTCCACTACAGAAAGTTTGAACATATTTCGTTAGGTTTACATCTGTGTTTCCACTCTTTTATGCTATTAAAAATGCTACAATTTATTTAATATTAATTTCTAATTGTTTGTTGCTAGTATTTACACATAAAAATGATTTTTCATATTGACCTTGTACCTTGTAACCTCACTGAACTCACTTATTAGTTCTAGTAGATTTTTAATATATATATATATATATATATTTTTTTTTTCCCCCAGGTAGACACTCATGTTTTCTATGAAGAGTTTTATTTTTCCCTTTCAAACTTATATACCTTTTAATCATTTTTCACCTCATATTGAATTGGCTGGAAGTGCCAGTGTAATGTCAAATAGCAATGGTGAGAATGGACATTCTTTTTTTTCCCCTTTATTTATTTATTTATTTATTTTTTCAGTGGGTTTTGTCATACATTGATATGAATCAGCCATAGATTTACACGTATTCCCCATCCCGATCCCCCCTCCCCACCTCCCTCTCCACCCGATTCCTCTGGGTCTTCCCAGTGCACCAGGCCTGAGCACTTGTCTCATGTATCCCACCTGGGCTGGTGACCTGTTTCACCATAGATAATATACATGCTGTTCTTTCGATACATCCCACCCTCACCTTCTCCCACAGAGTTCAAAAGTCTGTTCTGTACTTCTGTGTCCCTTTTTCTGTTTTGCATATATGTACATATACACCATGGAATATTAGTCAGCCATTAAAAAGAATTCATTTGAACCAGTTCTAATGAGATGGATGAAACTGGAGCCCATTATACAGAGTGAAGTAAGCCAGAAAGATAAAGAACATTACAGCATACTAACACATATATATGGAATTTAGAATGGACATTCTTAACTTTCTTGTCCTTGATCATTTTTTTTTAAATAGGGTAACGTTGGTTTATAACATTATACAAGTTTCAGGTATACAACATTATACTTCTACTTCTGTGTACATTGCAGTGTGTTCACACACACAAAATTTTAGCTTCTATTCATCACTATATGATTGACCACCTCTATGCATTTTACCCTCCTCTCCACCCCTTCCTCTCTGGTAACCACTACTCTAGTCTATTTTTATCTTGCTTAATTTTTTTTGGTCACACTGTGTGGCATGTAGAATCCTAGTTCCCCAACCAGAGATCAATCCCACTCCCACTGCATTGGAAGCATGGAGTCTTAACAACTGGACCACCAGGGAAAGTCCCACTCCTACTGTATTCTAAATGTTTACAAGTTTGGTTTTGTTTGTTAACTTATTTTGTTTTAGTTTTTGTCTTTTATATTCCATGTACAAGTGAAATCATATGATGTTTGTCTTTGTCCATCTGACTTATTTTATTTATTTCACTCATAAAATATCTGGTCTTTTGTGTCTGGCTTCTTTTATTTAGCATAATGTTTTCAAGTTTCATCCATGTTGTAGGGTGTTTCACTATTCCATTCCTGTTTTGGCTGAAAATTCCATTGAATCTTGAGTGAGCTTTTGTTGTTTGTTTCTTACAAGTGAAATCATATGATATTTGTCTTTTTCCACCTGACTTAATTTCACCTTCACTAAAGGTTCATCCTTGTTGTCACAAATAGCAGGATTTCATCTTTATGGCTGAGTAGTATTCCATTGTGTGTGCATGTGTGAATCATGTCTTTATCCATTCATCTATTGATAGGCACTTAGGTTGTTTCCATATATTGGCTATTGTAAATAATGCTGCTGATCTTGGTCCTGATCTTAGGGGGAAAGTATTTGGCATTTTATCATTGAGTATGATGTTCATTCTATGCTTTTCATAGATGTCCTTATTCAGTTTGTGGAAATTTCTTTCTGTTCTTACTTTTCTGAGAGTTTTTTTTATCATGAATGGACATCAGGTTTTGTCAAATGCTTTTTCTGCATTATTGAAACAATGATATGATTTTTTTTCTTATTTAGACTCTTAATTTGTTGAATTATACTGACTGTTTTTCCAATGTTGGACTAACCTTCCATTTTCATGAGAAATATCTTTTGGCCATAATGCCTTTTAGTTTTTAATTATTTGTGAACTCTGCTCATATTTTGGAGAATATATTTGTGTCTATGTAAAGTATACTGGTGGAGAAGGAAATGGCAATTCACTCCAGTACTATTGACTGGAAAATCCCATGGACAGAGGAGCCTGGTAGGCTACAGTCCATGGGGTCGCAAAGAGTCAGACACGACTGAGAGACTTCGTTTTACTTTACTTTACTTTAAAGTTAACTGGTCTGTATTTTTATTTTCTTGTAGTTTCTCTTTTTGATATCAGGTTTTCATTGGAATTAAAAATAACTTGGTATGTGTTTTCTCCTTTTATTTTCTGGAAGAACTTGTGTAGAATTGGTATTGTTTATTAATTAAATATGTGTTAGAATTCACCAGTCAAGCTATCTGGGCCCAAGTTTTTTGTTGGAAAGTTTTAAACTATGAATACAATTACTATAAGAAAAACAGGACTATATTCACACTATCTATTTATTTTTACTGATATATAATTCACATACTATAAAAGTCACCCTTTTGAAGTGTAGAATTTAGCATATATATATTTGAGATTGCATCACTAAAACCATTTTATGATTTCAGCATATTTTCATCACCCCCAAAAGAAACCTGGTACTCATTACTCCTCGTTTTCCCCTCACCCCAGCCTCTGGAAACTACTAATCTACTTTCTCTAGCTTAATGAATTTGCCAACTGTGGATATTTATATAAAAGGAATCATACAATATCTGGCCCTTTGTGTCTGGCTTCTTTTATTTAGCATAATGCTTTAAGGTTCATCCATGCTGTATTATGTTTCAGTATCCCATTCCTTTTATGGCTGAATAATATTCCACTGAATCTTGAGTAAGCTTTTGTTGTTTGCTTCTTTTAAGAAACTGGTCACATTTAAGACAACCTTGTAAATTAACTATACTCCAAGAAAATTAAAGAACTGGTCACTTTTATCTATTGGACTTACAGGCATAGACTTATTTTTAATATCCTTTATTATACATTTAATATCTGTAGGACTTGTAGCAATAGCTCTTCAATTTTGATATCTATAGTTCATGCCTTTTAACTTTTTTTCTTGATTGGTGAAGACAGTAACTTATAGATTTGATTTATCTTTTCTAGAAGTACCAGATTTTAGTTCTGTTGATTTTCCTTATTGTTTTCTGTCTTCAATTTCATTGATTTTTCTATCTTATTTTTATTATTTACTTCTTTCTGCTTGCTTTGAGTTCTGTTTGTTCTTCATTTACTACTTATAAAGGAAGAACTCTAGGTTATTGATTTGAGAAGTTTCTTCTTTTCTAATATAAGCATTTAATGCTATCAATTCTAAGTACTAACATAATTTTGGGGGGGACAAGAACATTCATACCACAGCAATGTTGAATATTTTATTCTTTTAAAAAATAGACATTTTTAAAAAGCACTTTTAGGTTCATAGCAAATTTGGGAGGGAAATACAGATACTTCTCATATATCTCCTGTCTGTATATATGCACAGCTTCATGCACTATCAACATATCACACAAGATGCATTTGTTACAACTGATGGACCTACTTTGAAATATCATTATCCCTAAATTCCATAGTTTACATTAGAGTTCACTTGGCATTGTACATTATATGGATTTTGACAAATATGTGATGGCCTGTATCCACTATCATAGTATCATTCAGAATAGTTTCACTGCCTTAAAAATCCTCTGTGCTCCACCTATTTATCCTTACCTCCTCACTAACTCTTGATAACCATTGTTCTTTTTATGGTTTCCATAGATTTGCCTTTTCCAACATGTCATATAATTGAAGTCCTATAGTTGGAACCATATAGTATATAACTTCTTCAGACTGACCCCTTTTGCTTAGTAATATATATTTGAGGTTCTTCCATATATTTAACAACTTGATAGCTTATTTCTTTTTTAGCACTGAATAATATATTATCTGGGTATACCACAGTTTATGTATCCACTCACATACTGAAGGGCATCGTGATTGTTTCCAAGTTTTGGCAATTATTAAAAAGCTGCTATAAACATTCATGTGCAGATTTTTGTGTAAACATAAGTTCTCAGTTCCTTGGAGTAAATACCAAGGAGCACAATTTCTGGATCATATGTGAAGAGAATGTTTGAAGAGAATGTTAAGTTTTTTAAGAAACTGGTAAACTGTCTTCCAAAGTGGCTGTACCATTTTGCCTTTCCACCACCAGTGAATGAGGATTCCTCTTGTTCTATATCCTTGCCAGCATTTGGTGTTGTTAGTGCTGAGTAATCTTACATGTGCTTATTGGCACATATGTCCTGTTTGGTGGAGTATTTGTTCCGTATTTATCATATTTTTAAATTGGATTTTTTTTCCTGTTGAGTTTACAGAATTCTTTATATATTTTTGATCAAGACTTTTGTCAGATATGTAATTTTCAAATTTTTTCCCCAGTTTGAGGCTTATGTTTTCATATCCTTAACAGGATCTTTTGCAGAAAAAATTCATTTTGATGAAATCTAATTTATCAATGTGTTCTTCTATGGATCATAGCTTTGGTTTCATATTTAAGAACTCAGCACCTATGACTTGTGACCCTAAGTCACAAAGATTTTTCTTATGTTTTCTTCTAAAAGTTTTATAATTTTAAAATTTATAGTATGATCCATATTCAGCTAATTTGCCTTTCCTTCTTCAAAACTTTTCATTTTGTATTGGGGTATAGTTGATTAACAATGTTGTGATAGTTTCAGGTGTAATTTGCTGTTGCTTTTTATTTGGTACATGCTATCACAGTGGTGAACTGACTCATTAGAAAAGACCCTGATGCTGGGAAAGACTAAAGGCAGGAGGAGAAGGGGACAACAGAGGATGAGATGGTTGGATGGCATCACTGACTCGATGGACATGAGATTGAGCAAGCTCCAGGAGTTGGTGATGGACAGGGAAGCCTGGCATGCTGCAGTTCATGGGGTTGCAAAGAGTCAGACACGTGCCTGAGTGACTGAACTGACTGACCAGACTGGTGAGACAAGGGGATTTCTCTGTTGTCCTGGCGTAGCCTCAGTCTTAGACAGATCTTGTGTCCCTGAATTATCAGAGCAGAGTTTTCTCAGCAATACTATCTGTCCTGTGCATGGCAGCTAAATTTTGCCTTATATCTTCAGTGGCCCTTTCAAGGAAAGTTTTCTGCTCCTTCTCTTTGCTATAAAGCCTCTAATTGCATAGGTCTAGGACAGCTTTTTGCCCCTCTCCTAAGGAACAGAGGAATTTTTTTTTTCCTTTTACCTTCTTTGGAAGCAATGGGTGTTCACACATTTCCTGAGGAGCAATAGTGTATGCTGCCCCACCTCCCCCTACCAGTCAGTAGCATTTGTGAAGAATTTTTGCCTTTCTTGTAGCAATGATTTACCCTCTCTTCTAAGCCTGCAATGTTTGTTCAGAGAGGCTTTATCTGGTGTTCTTCCCTGTCACCTCTCTTTCTCATGATCACCAAATGTAAGTCTGTGGCAAGCAGCCTAAGAGTGAAAGCTAACTTCCCTGGTCCTTGCTGTTCCAAGCTTTATAATATCATGCTCTTCCACATTTGGAGTTTACAAAAATCATTTTAAAAATTAGCTCAATTCTCCTTACTGCTTTATGGCAGTGCATATCTTTTACCCCTGTGTTGTACTATAGGTGAACCAGTGCTAGCATTCCATCTCTCCTTGGAAGGGTTGTCTTTGGATTTTAGGCTATTCTGTTGTCCTGTGACCTCAGCATTCTGGTTTGTTCAAGAAAAGTTATGATTTTGTTGTTCATTTGCCTTTTTTATAATTGTTAGTATAGAAATGCACTTTCTATCTTTTCTGCATCCTGGGCTGAAGTGGAATTCTGGGCAATAGCTTCTTAAAACTTAATTTATTTAGGGACTTCCCTGGTGGTTCAGTGGCTAAGACTCTATACTATGAATGCAGGGGCTTGGGTTCAATCCCTGGTCAGGGAACTAGATTCCACATGCCATAGCTAGGAGTTTGTAAGCTGCAGCTAAAGATTCTGTATGGCACAATGAACATTGAAGATCCCTCATGCTCCAACAAAGACCTAATGCAGCCAAATAAATAAATAAATATTTTAAAAAATCAATTTGTTAAAAGAATGTTTAGGGAAAGGTCATATAGGAGTTCCCTTTGGTGTCATATCTCCTTGTGTATAGGCATAATAATCTATTTTAGTTCTAAGATGTATTGCTATGTTAATTTTTTTTTTATTTTTAAAAGGTTTCCAAATCTCCCTTGACTTAAGTTATAATATTTACATTTTTAACAAGATTTTTCTCATTGCAATGTCACTTGATAAACAACAAAGGCTTTTTGGATTCATCTTGAATAGTTATTAATTTAAATAAGGCTTTAACTTAAAATTTTTCTTGAAATGTATTAAAATCCATAAGATAAGAAATGCCATTGTGGGACCTCTGGTTAAGGGTTGATTTTACTAAAAATTGAACTCCCAAATGAACCAGTAATCCCTCTTCAGGGCATATACCCAAAGGAAATAAAATTAGTACTTCAAAGAGATATTTGCACTCCCATGTTCATTGCAGCATTATTCATAGTGGTCAAGATATGGAAATGACCTAAGCATCTATCAATGGATAAGTTGATTAAGAAAATGTGATATTTGAAATACTATTCAATCATAAAAAATAAGGAAATCCTGCCATTTATAACAATATGGATGAATCTGAAGGACATTATGCCGAGTGGAATAAGTAAGACACAGGAAGAAAAACACTGCATGATCTCACTTATATGTAAAATCTAAAAAAAAATAAAGTTTAATACATAGATGGTGAGAAGAGAATTGTAGTTACCAAGGGCAAAGAGGTGAAGGAAATGAGGAAATGCTGGTCAAAGAGTACAAAGTTACAGTTATGTAGGATGAATAGTTCTAGAGATTATCTACAACATGATGATTCTAGTTAATAATACTGTATTGAATACCCGAATTTGCTAAGATAATAGATTTCAGGTTCTCTTATCACACATTGAAAATGGTAACTGTGAGAGAATATGTTAATTACCTTGACTGTAGTAAACCTTGCACTATGTATATTGAATCATCATATAGTACATTGTAAGCATATAGAGTTTTTTTTAAAGAGCTTTAATCTTGATTTAATTAAATGTCCAACGAAATATACTAGATCATACTCAAAGATGTAGAAAGCAAAGAAGTTAGGTAGAAGCTGTGTTGACTTTAAGAACTTTTCATGATTATATAGAACTTATTTTCTAGGAGTATGCTAAAGTTATAAGATTATTTTCTACTACATTCATGTTGAAAATCTCTTGAAACTAGACTTTAGGTCAATTCAATAAATAATTTAAGAGGTAAATGAACTCTGAATCAGTATGTGCAGAAGGAAAATAATGAATGTAATTCTTTGCTTTAGAATGGAAAACCAATTCTTGGTTTTAAAAGTCTTCTTTTGTCTAAATATGTCAGGATCCTGACATAGTATACTTGGGATTATAGATATCTCTGATAGCGGTTCTGAATGTTACTGGTGAAATTAAAATGTTCTTTTGCTTCCTAGTATCCAGGGGCTCAAATCTGCATAAATGTTTGGGCTCCTTGAACGTTCAGGATTCTAACAAGAAAAGTGTTGAAAGCGTTAGTCGCTCAGTCGTGTTCAACTCTTTGTGACCCTATGGACTGTAGCCCGCCAGGCTCCTCTGTCCCTGGAACTCTTCAGACAAGAATACTGGACTGGGTTGCCATTCCCTTCTCCGGGGTATCTTCCCAACCCAGAGATCAAACCGGGGTCTCCTGCATCGCAGGCAGATTCTTTACCGTCTGAGCCACCAGGAAAACCCTTCTAACAATGAGAGGGGCTCTAAATAGGGGAAAAAAATAAAATAAAAAGGCTTACTTACAGGAGGCCAGACTTAAAGCAAATTCTCCTCCAGGGAGCTATCCAGGGTACTATACCACGTTTACCTGACGTTTTCCTGATCCATTGGTTAAGAACCTTCTGCCCTTATCAGTGTCTACATAGCTTCCTAATTTCAACTTGCTTATCTCTGACCTGCTGACCACAAGTAATCTAGGAACACATCACCTGCCTTTGTCTGTGCTCAATCTGAATATGAATATATATATATATATATATATATTTTTTTTTTTTCTTCTGTAACCAACTCTAAATTTGCCTATTTTCCCAGTTGAACTCCTAATACAGGGCACCAGGAAAAAGACACTTTTATTAACTTCAACTATGTTTATTAATAATAAGTTGCTATTAGCATGTCAACTGCTTTTATATAATGAAGTCTTAAAGTGCTTCAATGGGGTTTGTATCTTATATAATATTTCCTTTGTAGATTTTTTTTCTTTTGCAGTTTAAATTTGCACTTTCCAATTCTCTGTAATTTTTATATGAATTTTTAAAACCTGAAATCTGAATGAATCATACAGGCGTTTAGAACAAAACTCCTCTCTAAAATATCTGTCTCTTACTTTGGCTAATTATAACTTAAAACAGTAGTTCTCAAAGTGTGGTCCCAAGACCAGTAGTATCACCTGGGAACTT
This sequence comes from Cervus canadensis, assembly GCF_019320065.1. Lineage (NCBI taxonomy): Eukaryota > Metazoa > Chordata > Mammalia > Artiodactyla > Cervidae > Cervus > Cervus canadensis. Next base: position 75,380,280 of record NC_057419.1, read on the forward strand.
GGTAGGCATGCAAACACTCAGTCCCCAACCCAGATTTAATTAATCAGAAACACTGAGGCTCGGCAATCTGTGTTTTGACAAAGCCCTGCAGGTTATTCTCATGCACACTTACCAGTGACTTAAAGTACAATATCAATAAGACCATGACCATAAGTCTGAAATTATCTGGTTCCGTTTAAAACAATTCTTATTTAGAAACTGTGAATACCAGGGGAATCTAGTGAACAGGTATAGGTGGGTCCAGATGAGTCAGTTCACTTTTTCCAGCTAAATTGTATGACCACGGAAATCTTTTATTATTACTTCAGTCATAGGAACTCTAAATACATATTTTATTTCAGGTGACAAGAGTTTTGCAAATTATATGCAAAAGACAGTTTGAAACTAGGTAAATTGGTAGATACACAAATTTAAATTTTTATTATTGTTATACAGATTTATGAGTTATGTTTGAAGTCTGAGTAGGGTAACATTGTTACTCTCATATCCTTAATGAAAGAACGGTCCACCTTTAACTCAGAAGGAACTCTCCATAACAAAGTTCTAAAATTTGCAGGAACCCAAATGAAAAATTTTGAGTTAAGGAAGAGACATCAAATGAGTGGCTCAAATTAATTGGCTCTACCTGTGTGAATAATACTGTGAAGGATGTGGGCAGCCAGATTACCTTCACATCTGGTGTTATTGCTTGGGTTTATAAAAATGTATTTATTTTGTCACCTACAGCTGGCTATGACATTTATGTATGTTATCCTAGGAATTAATTTCCTGTTTCATAGATCCATTATTCTAACATTTTAGAAAACCTACCAGTAGGACAACTGTTTTTTTCCCCAGAAAATATCATTATAAACAAATATGTTGGCTGGATTTGAAGAGATATAGAAATAAAAAGAAAATAAAATGTTATTCCTTGATATTTTGCCTATATATAATACAGCAGAACTCCTTTGTAACATGTGCCATTGTTAAATAGGTTAAAATTCTAGCTAAATCATAAAATATAATAATAATAAATTTTCATAAATATCTTAAGAGTTAGACCACAAACAATGGTAACTACTCTTCCCCCTCTCTAGTATCATTAAGGGATTTCATTCTCTGTTTACTATAAGCTTTAGTTACTGTCCAAAGAGAAAAACTACTAAATTATAGCCATATTTATCATTTATTTACTGCTTAATCTCATTCATTTCAACAAAAATGAAACATATTTCACAAGTATGTGTGACTTGCTCCCCCTTTTGAAATTGATTTGTAGGGGGACCAAAGTTACTTAGTATTTTTAGAGAACAAAAGTTATCTGACACTCCTGAGGAATAACTTAAATATACTAAGTATTTGCTAAAACTTAAAAGTTTCCTGTTTCTGCACACAGATCCTATTTTTTATATATTTAAATCAGAATATCTCCAAGTAAAATATTGGAATATTTTTCTAATAGTGCTATTATGTTCTGTGTTGATTCATCACTTCCCAGCTATTTGGATTATAAACTTTGGGGAACTAGGCAGAGAATGCTGAGGGACTGTGTGGCTCTTTCTATAATTATACCTCAAATAAGCAGTGTTTCTATATGTCACAATCTAGGAATAAGAACAACAATGTAGGATCTGTGGGTGGTCTGTGATTTGCTGATCAAAGGTCCTTGGTTCGTATTTCACACCCCCTTAGTGGGGCCAAGATGAGTTTGTTTTTATCTCCATGTGGGTTGGTTAACTTTTTTCAGCTAAATTGCATGACCACTCACTTTTACACCTGACCCTGGTCATCTGATGTGTGCCATTTGTCACAGGGCAAAGAAGTCAGTGTAGAGGTTTATGTACCCTTTCCCTAGTTCTGAAAACACTCGGAAAACATGCTCTAATGGTGGTAGAACCCATTGCATCATCCTTTATGATGAATAATATATTATTTAGAAACTAGTTAAGTACATCCCAGTTCCATAACAACCAAAACATTGCCAAATACTTTTTAAACTTTTAATGCTACAATAATTGGAAATCCAGAGATACATAGGCATATAGAAATTTTGAGGCAAAAATGTCCTGACCACTGAAGGGAAAGCAATAAACTCTGCTGTGTATACTTATAGAAAATTTAGAATTTTAGGTTCCAGTCTTCCTTACTACTTGCCTTTGTGCTTAAATAAAGTCATCGTGTTTTTCACCAACAGTTCAAGGGCTTTCTCATTTAGTAGAAATTAGATCTAATAGTCCCTGGTTACCAATAACTTAAAATCAGGTAATACGTCTTTGATACAAGGAGTCAACACAGAACAGATAGGCATTAAACTTCTCAAGAGTTAAGTACTGTCGTACATTTTTATAACAGACCACAGTTTTAACACAGTGTCTGGCTAAAGTAGAAATGTTTTTGTCCATCCTGCACGTTTATTGAGCACCAGCCATATGCTGTGAATGCAGAGCTTAATTAATTCACTACCATGAAAAAGCTCAAAGTTCACTGGTAAAGAAAGATAAAGAAATGCTGAGATTAGTATATGGAAAAGATGTTATGGAAGTACAGAGGAATGGGTGACTAATTTGTCCCTGAGATGAGTGGAAAGAAGGAAAGAGGGGAAGTTAAGCTCTAAGAGGCTTCACAGAGCACCAGAGTGGGGTAAAAGGTTTGGCACCAGGCAGACCTCGTTTTAATTCTAGATTTTTCATTTATTATCTGTGAGGTTTTGGGAAAATCATTGAACCTTAGGCTCAGGTGCCTGATCTGTAAAATATAGATAATATAAATTTTTACAAGTTCTTATGTAGGCTAAACGAATCCATGAAGAGCATAAGCCTGGAGCACAGTCAGCTCTTCTCTCAGTAAATAGTAGTTAATATTGACTGCTATTAAGAGAAAATTATCTACAAAGACTAGGATAGGGAAGAGACAATAACATGTGCACAAATTTGACTGGAATATGAAATGGTACATGAAGCTAGGAAAATAGAGGCCAGATGGTGAAAACTTTTAAACATCTGCATTCAGAGTTAAGGAGTTTGGGTATCTTACTGGAGATGATAAAAGAATCACTGGAAACTTTTGATCACTGGGCTGCCAATGAGGAGGATGGTTTGAGGAGAGAGTATAAATTTAGAGTCAGAGAAATCAGTTAAGAGGAATCATTGTTATAATTGGTTCAAGTAAATATTTTATGAGGTGAACTGAGTCAATGGCAGTGGGGATGGAGCAGACATTTAAAAAATAATTGAGATAGAAGAAAAAAGACTTGTTAACTAATGGAAAGATTTGAAAAAATGAGAGTTTATTAAAACCATTAGTTGAGGAAGGTACTTTAATTAATTTTTTAATGAGACATGTATATTTATATACTGGAGAAAAAAATGGCAACCTACTGCAGTAATCTTGCCTGGAGAATCCCATGGACAGAGGAGCCTGGTGGGCTATAGTCCATGGGATCACACACAGTCAGACATGACAGAGTGACTAACACACACATGTGTCTATATATTAAGGGGAATGTTGAATGAATGAACATACATGAAAGTTAAATTTTATATAGAAGCAGAGTAATACATTCATGGTGAGGAAGCTTCTTAATATAGTTGATGTGGTGTATTTATCAAATCCATAGGAGGAAAGGACAAATTCATTCATTCAGAAAAATTTACTGAGTATCATTATGCTAGGTGCTTGAGGGAATAAATAAATCATATATCACATGTTGATTAGTATTATCAAGAAAAAGCAGGGTGAGGCTAGATAGTTATGGGGATGGTGTTTTAGAATGGATGGTCATAAAAAGACTCAAATGACATTTGAGCAACAAACTAGTGGGTGGTGGAGGTCATTAATTATTCTGAAGACTAGGCATGGAGCATGTTAGTTAGGGTCGAACCTAGAATTCAGTTAGGTATCCAAATAGAATAAGCAGTTGCACGTACAAGTCTAGACTTCAAGAAAGTGTTTATGGTTAGAGATATAATGCATGAGACAAGTGCTCAGGGCTGGTGCACTAGGATGACCCAGAGGGATGGGATGGGGTGGGGGTTTCAGGATGGGGAGCACATGTAAATCCATGGCTGATTCATAGCAATGTATGGCAAAAACCACTACAATATTGTAAAGTAATTAGTCTCCAACTAATATAAATAAATGAAAAAAAAATTGACAATCTTCAGCATACAGATGGGGTTTAAAGCCGTGGAACAGGATGGGATATGGGAATACCTAAAATGTTGGGGAAGGTATAGGTCAAGGACTGAGCCCTGAAGTTCCAGTTTTTAGAGATTAGGAAGATGAAGGATGATATAGCAAAGGACACAGAGAAGAAATGGCCAATAATGTAGAAAGAAAATGAACAAATCTTTTGCTCTGGGGGCCAAGTGAAGATAATGTTTTAAGAGACATGAACTGCTTCAAATACTAATGAGGGGTCCAGCAAGTTGAAGTCAGTAACAGCATGTTTTTTTTGCTGACAGGAAAGGTCCAGTGGAGGAGGAAAATAGATGGTGTGAAAGGGGCAGGCAGGAAGTGGAAGAACTGCAGAACAAGGCCTTTGAGCAGGCAAGAAAAGATGATATCCAGTGCTCAAAGCATTGGCAGAAGCAAGGTCAGTTCAGCCAAAGGGAAGTCTACCTGCATGTGGGTACATGCTCACATATTTTCATTGTTTATAGCCCCATGTCTCCACTACTTTCAAAGCTTTCATTTTTATAGAATCATATGCTTAAAACTTACTTTCTCCCTGGGGTTTTAAGCTGAGTAGATGGGAGTGATCTACTAGTGATCTTTGACTGAGATTCAGGTACAATCTCTGGTTCACTTTACTTTGCCAGTGCTAGAAGCTAGACGGTGAAATAATAAATAGAGAGCATAGTTCAACGTTTTCCGTGGAGCACAGCATCACAGTCCCAGGTGTAGTACCTGGAGGGTGGGTGTTATTTTGTCTACCATTAGAAACCTCTCCAAGGTACTGAGCTGGCTTAGTCGCTGTTACAGTTGCACTTTCAAGTTCTTTGAAGTGTCAAATGTGGAATAACATTTTTACTCTAGGTTTTGAAGTATTTCCCATGTATTGATCATTTCCCATGCATGAGGCTATACTTCATCTCAGTTAAATTGCTAGCATCTGGTACAGTGTGTGGCTTAGAGTAGCAAAGCAGTAAATGTTTGATTTGGAGAAGAGAGAAAAATGATAATTTCTGTCACTACAGGTCCAATATCCTCAGAGCGGGGTGGAAATGAAGTTAGCTTCGTACACTCTGCCTTCACTGCCTCACGTTGAGTCCAATAAGTGGTGTACGTCACGTATGTGAATACTGGAAACACGGGGTGTCATCAATAGTATGAAGACAACCAGTTGGTAAATACCAACACCGTAAGCAGGACAAGAGGAGAGGGGGGAGTTAGGGAGTGCAGTTGTACTATTTTATTTTAAACGGATTTTATTCCTGCCTCCAGCTTCTATGAGGCTAATGTATAATAGACTAAAACCCCTGCCTTAATATTTGTCACTAAATACCAAATGGGCGTGCCTCGGTGTATAGGGCACCTGTTTTTGCAAGCCCTGAGAGCAGGTATTCCTGGAGTCCTCCTCTGACACTGACTCCTCCAAATGCTCATGAGGGACCCCAGCTCTCGAATCCTTTTTGGGACTCCTGCTGGCAAGGCTGCTCTGTTGACTTGCGAGGGCCTGCTGAGCATGTGTGAACAGTGCCGCGCATGCTCCGTGGAGCGCGCAGGTTTACCGAGGAGCTAGCATAGGATTTTACTACGTCTCTCCCGCCTTCCCCGCCCAGTAAGCCCCCCTCCCCTCTCTCCCAACCCCCACCACGCGATCCCTCACACCTCCCCGCCTCCCTCCCCCCGACCGCCCCCCCCCCCCCCCCCCCCCCCCCCGGCCAGATTCACCCTAGGCTGGGGAATCTCCATTGACGTTTGGGTGACGCTGCCGTGCCGCCGCGGTCGGGAGTTCCAGGCGCTGCACAGGTAACGCCGCCGCTGCCGCCATATTGACAGAGCTGGGAGGGGGCCCGAGGGAGCTGGGAGCTGGCGGGGGGGCGGGGGGGAGTCACCGCCGAACGACTGTCGCGGCGTTGGCGGCAGTGGTGAGCACAAACCGAGCGGCAGCTCTTTGAGAGGCAGCACAGAGTTGTCTTCTCCGTGGGGAGCAGCAGCCTGCGGTGGCGACGACCCCTCGCTCCGAGTCTTTGAGGGACCCACGGCGAAGGCAGCTGTCGCTGAAGGCGAGGCTGGGGATCCCGGCGGTGGCGGCGGCGCAGTGGCAGGCAGGCTCCAAAAACGGGATGCGCGGCCGCGCGGGCAGTTGGCAGCTCCTGTTCGAGTGCTCCTGAAGGGGCGATGCTACCGTTCGCTCCTCAAGACGAGCCCTGGGACCAAGAAATGGAGGTGTTTGGCGGCAGCGCAAGCAGCGGCGAGGTTAGTGTGGTGGCTAAGAGGGGCTGGGGCCACCCCCTTCCTCCTCTCAAGACCGTTGCTGGGGTGCCCGGGAGAGAAGGGGCATGGGGCTGGGAAGCGAGGTGCCAGGCCAGGCCCCTTGAGGCTGCGGGGCGGCGGAGCACGCTCTGCCCGAACCGCGCTTTCTCTTGGGAGCCGGTGGGGATTGGGCGGCGGGCTCGGGAGTCAGGAGTAAGTGCAGCCCGGGCCGGGCTTGGCCTGGGGGAGTGTCTGCCTTGCGGGCCACGCCAGAGTTGTGACTAAGTTTCTTCACTTTTCGACCTGAAGTGGAACTGGGGGATACGCCAGGTGCCCGCGCCTGGCTCCACATGTCTCTCTTTCTCCGCTGCGCCAAGTGTGCTAGCTGCCAATTTGAGGGACAGCTGCTGACTCCAGCTCTCTATTGAACACCGGGTGCTTTAGGAACCCAGCGCAACAGAAACAGCAAGGTGACGAACTCTGGGGACATTTACACATAGGGATGAATGCTCCTTAGTTACTTTTCTCATTTCTTTGTGGCTTGTTGTGGTTCTTTGTAACAACCTAAGTGGAGATTAACTGGAGGCAAGGTTTCTTTATCTACACTCAGGTGATGTTCTGCAGCCTCCTTGGCGGTCTCCTGAATTCTACCGCCCTCTTCCGCCCCTTCTCCCTTTGCCCAACTGCTGTCCCCGCCCCGTTGGTCAGTGAAAGAACAGGCAAAGTAAACTCCAGCCCTTATGAGAGGAATCTTTGGTAAGACAGCGAGGTTCAACCAAAATATTTTGGTTCGCCTCTCTTCCCGCTCTTCTTACTTCTGAAACTGTTCTGGTTACGCTTTGGTCAGCTGTGCAGTGAGAACTCAGATGTGCACAGGTTCTTTGTTTTTTTATTATTGTTGCTTTGTTGTTTTTGTTGTTACTATTAGAAGCAGGCAGCGTTTAAACACAAAAACAAGATTTTGGGGGAAAGTCGGATGTTTTTCTGATAACCTAATCGATTGACAGCCTGGTAGTACAGTAGAGGCCATCACGATTACAGATCTCCTAAAATTTTGAAGGCCAAATTGATTCACAGTAGGATATTTTGAGGTAGGACTCGAAATCCTCCACATCTCTAGGTGCAGATTTGTCTTTTAAGTACTTGCTTCATCCTTAAAAATATACTTTGGATTGCTGTCTGTTTAATTTGTTCTTTTTCTTTTCAAATTTCCAGCTGAACTGGGGTTAAAATTACATGCCAGAATAACATTTAATAAGAAATGTAGTGGAAATATGGAAGAAGTCTAAAGTTGAACCCTCTCTATTTATAGGAAATATTTTACGAGTACACTAAGGAATTCGTAGATACATTTTAATATTCTACATCTCTTAAGAACAGGATAAATGAAGAGGGGTTTGTTTCTTCTTGGAATGTTTCATACTTGCAAGAATTTTCTAGAAGATTACTCAAGGGAAGAGGAATTTTGTTTAATTTGTGTATGTAATCTTTTGACTTATAGTTCTAGGCATCTGGTTTATAAAAACAGTTAAATGCTTGGATAAAAGGTTGGGATGGGAGGGGGGAACCATTCGCATGCTTGCTATTATTTTTTGTTAACTTTGAATGTAGAAATGTTTTAAATTGTAATTACCGCATATGGTTTTTTTTTTTTTTTATTGTTTGCAGTATGTTTTAGGTATTATAGAGATTTAACAATGGGTCTCTCTACCTCAGCAATTTGGAAAAATACTGGAGTGGAAATTGTTAATCCCTATGAAGTAAAACGAAAGGTGAAGGTAATGTGGTAAAGATAGTATTTCTGCCTTCTTTGTCTAAAACAGTTATGATTGGTTAGATTTAACCCTGCAAGTGACTTAATTAAACTTTTTCTAAAACAAATATTCTAGGTGAAAACTAAACACTATATCTGACCTGCTTAGACCTGTTTAGTACTCAGAAGAGGTTGTGTTTTTTGTTGTTGTTGTTGTTGTTATTGATGTTTGTTTATAATGGCTTTCTTTTGATAAGGAGACACTTTTACTTCCCAGAATTTTTATTTATTTTAATTACATGTTTGTTGATGTTGGCTTTAGAAATGTTAACCATTGAATGTGAGCTTTGCAGCCCTGAATCATGATAGTTTTTAGGACTAAGGGTGCTTTCATTGTAGAATATATTTTTTGAATATGTGTTGAAATCCTTAAAGAAAATGTAAGTACGAATCTGTTAACTTTAATGTTAAAGGAAACTTTAATGTCTATTTCTGTGTGTGTTAAATCCTGATAAAATTAAAGATTGTATACACTATCATATTTTGTGGAGTCTTTTTCAACATTTTTTGCTGTCTTGTTTCATGGGCAGTTGTTAACCTTTGAATTATCATTCAGAAGTGTGATAATTGGTTGTTTAGCCTCTTAACATGTTTTTGCACAGGAAAAAAATTATTAAGGATAGTTATGTTCTTATACCAGTGCACAGTAACGAGGTGTAATGATGAAGAGTCTAATCACTGTAACATTGTTCAATGGGAAATGTGTCAGAGGTTTCAAACAAGAATTAGATTGGTTCCAGTGAGAGGTGGAGAATGGGCCTGAAAGGGGAAATAGCAGCTCTATTGGCTCCTGAGAAAGAGAGGGAGAGGGGAAAATAGGATAAGCAAGAAACTTTGGTTGTGAGAGCTCTTGCTGGGACTGTCTCAATTAGGTCTGTTGGGAATAGGGACTTTAAAGGATATTATCCCTCAGGCAGCCATAATTTTAGCTATTACCTGAATTCCGTCAGCATCAGGGAAGAGATACAATGATGAAAAGCCTAATCACTGTAAAATTGTCCTGTGGGAAAATGTGTCAGAGGTTTCAAGTAAGAATTAGGAGGTGTGATGGGTGTTGGGCACCCCTGGACAAAGGTCATTAAGAATAGCCTGTTTTAGTAGTAAAGTGGACTTTTCATGAAGTAGTGCCATGTACACAGTTCGTGCATTTTGTGTTTTGGTGAGAGAGTACTTGATTCCTGATGGAGTTTGTTACAGAATTTTCAAATTGTACACTATATCACCATATTATATTAAATATTTATTGGTACTTTTATATTATTTTTTAGCATACTGCTTTTGTTTAAGTTAGTTTTGAAAGTAATACAATTCAATGCTAAAACAGTTTGGGGCTAAAGCTACTGACTCTAAAAATTTAACTAGGACATCAGATATATGGCAGATTGGGAAAAACTGCTAATTTTAATTAATTTCATGAGGCCCTGTAGTAATAGAGGAAAGAACATGGGCTTTGGAGGCCAGTTTAATCTAGGTTCCAATTTCACCTCCAACTTACACTAGCTCCACTGCAAGTTACCTAACCTCTCTGAGCTTCAGTTTCATCTCTAAATGGGAGAAGAACTGTCTTCAAGAGCTGTTATATAAAAACTAAATACTTTGCTGTGTTTAATTCCTTAGCAAAATGATTTGCACATAGTATGTATCCAGTTTCTTCTCTTTCCCCACAGTCACCTCTTTTTTCTGCCCTAAATTCTGAATTATTGTCTACTATATTAAAACCTTGGTATTTAGATAGCCATAGTCATAGCTCCAGTTTTCCTTATTACGAGTGGTTTTTCATAAAATCTCCTTCCTAGATCATTTCATTTAAGTATATTGATCACATTTGTAATGATAGGATGATTAAGGATGAAATACAAAGTTATATTTAGGAACACTTTGGGGGATAAGAAGAGGCAAATCATTTGTTATAACTAGCTAATGAGATGTTTCATTGACATTTTTCTTATTCTGAACTTTTGTCATGGTAGGAATTGTTTCAGTTCATGAAGTGTTTATTGGATACAAGGCAGTTCAGTACATAGCACTGTAATGTGAAATGTCTAAAGATATACCATCCTGAATCCCGCCTCAACCCCATGGGTTTACATTCAGGTGGGCAAGATAATCATATGCAGAATTGCTATTATACGAATTATAACACCATCAACAATGAGGTGGCCGTGGTGGTGGTTTAGGGAATAGATTCAGTAAGGCATTGTGAAAGAGGTAGAATTTGAGCAGGGCATTGGAGAGTGGATAATATTTTCACAGATTAAAGGCACCTACTTCTGGTGGATGAGGGCAGTGTAAGCAAAGGCATGGATGTGTTCTTGGAGGAAGGAGGAGTATGATTGGCTAGGATATAAGTCTATGATGTGAGAATGGGAATATAGTGTGATAGGAGGTATTCATCTAAAGGTAGGCAAGGCCCAGATTGTATGGGGCTTTTAAAGTTAGTTTAAAGGTTTTCAGTGTTCTGTAAATGGGAGCTACTGAAGATTTTTGAGATCATGAATGGCATGACCAGATCTGTGCTGGCAATAGCTGATGGCAGCGTATAGGATGGATTGGAGTTGGGGAGAGACTGAGGGTGGGGAATTTTAATCAGTGAAAGTAATAGTGAGTTTTTTAACAAAGACAGAAGGCAGTGTAAAGGAGAAGGCTGAGGGAGAGACCTTGCAGAGTTAAAATAGTTTAACAACTGATCAGATATTAGGGAGTAAGAGAAATTAGAAGTATTGTGGTAGGACTTAATTCAATATAACTGATATTTAGTGCATGCTTGCCAGTAAAAGTGTCTATGTTAGCCACTAGACTAGTATAAAGGTAAACAAATATTTGCAGCGTAGGGAGATAGAAAGCTAAAACAACACCGCCCCAGTAGTGTCTTAAACAAGAGCACACCACTCTAAAGGTTTCTGGCTATGCTTGGCATGCTTAAAATCTTTACTTCTAAAGGTGAATATGCTTATTACTAGCTGAAAGGTTTTTCAGTGCTTTTAAAATAGTGCTTTAGCCTGAAATTTTTGCTTTATCAGTATTCATCTTAAGTAGCAGCCCATGAGTGCAGAGGGCTGTGCTGAAAATAGTGACTGGTGCTTTTTTCTAGAATGCAATAAAGAGAACAGGGATATCTGTTTTTCTTATATACTCTCACCAGGTTTATTTGGACTAGAAAGAGGGGAGTGGCCAACAGGGCGCTGACCCCAACCCACCCCTGATGCCTTCCCAGTTTTTCCAAGACTATCTTACTTTAAGCCAGTCTGGTCTGGAAATATTCAGGTCAGTTCCTTTAGGGCAGAGCCTCTGTATTTCCCTACCTTGATTTTTTTCTTCAAGAGAGGTAATCATTACCTCACCATTACAAAATAAGGCCTGACTTGGTTCTATTCCTTTTTCCATCCATATTGTTTCAGTACCACCCCTTTCAGTCTCTCTCATCTGTAATTTTGAGAGGGAAATATGATATTTTTTTTTCTGTTCTTGTAATTTCTCTCTTGGTGTATTCTGTCATTATCTTTAGCCAGCAGTTCTCAAAGTCTGGTAAGTACTTGGAATCTTGAGGTCTTAACTTTTAGTACTTTGTCAAAATTTGCTGTATAATGTTTATACATTTATGTGATTTCCAAAGATAATTTACTGTTCTTGATGATGGTTTTATTTTTTTTTGTCTATATTGTTTTCTTTTGGTTTGTTTTTAGGTGGGAAGGGAGTTGAAAAGAAAAGAGATTTAATTAATTTTATTTTTGGCTCCACTGAGTCTTCTTTGCTACTTGTGGGCTTTCTCTAGTTGCTGTGAGTGGGGGCTACTCTCTAGTTGTAGTGTTCAGGCTTCTCATTGCAGTGGCTTCTTTTGTTGTAGAGCACTGGCTTTAGGTGTGCAGGCTTCAGTAGTTGCAGCTCGTGAGCTCTAGAGCACAGGCTCAGTTGCTCCTCAATGGCATGTGGGACCATTCCACACCAGAGGTTGAACCCACACTTCTTGCACTTGCAAGCAGATTCCTAACCACTGGACCACCAGGGAGGTCCCTGGAGAGAGATTTAGAGCTAAGTTTAAAACTGGCTTTTGTAGATAATAGAGATGTTTTCTGAATTGCCCTGGAGGCGTTCTACACAACTGATTTTGCTGCTAGATTTTAACACTTATCTGTACATTTGAAGTAGGTCCTGCTGTGTGTGTGTGTGTGTGTGTGTGTGTGTGTATTGGTATGTGAGAGAGAGAGAAAGAGATTGAGAGGGAGAGAGTGTGTTTTGTTTATTCCTTGCTTCATTTCACAAAGTATTTCAAATGGTTTATAGGAGATAAGATCCAATAAAAATTATTTTGATATTCAGGATAAGAGGAAACAGCATAGAAGGTATGTGGAAAGGATGGAGGATGGGGTTGGAGGGTGAACTAGAACACAGATAAGATGCTCTAAAGGTCTGCTACATATTTAAAATATAGTTGAATTTCAAATTTGTCCTTGATTTCCATGGGCTGGTCGTTTTTAGTTCTGATCGTACATCTGATGGGGCTTCCCTGGTGGCTCAGTGGTAAAGAATACACCTGCCAATGAAAGGAACAGAGGTTCAGTCCCTGGGTCAGGAAGATCCCCTGGAGAAGGAAATGGCAACCCACTCCAATATCGTTGCCTGGGAAATCCCATGGACAGAGGAGCCTGGTGGGCTATAATCCATGGGATGTCAAAAGAGTCAGACATGGCTTAGTGACTAAATAACAACAGCATAGATCAGAGATGCCTGGGAATTAAAAAAATTTTTTTTCCATGATGGTGTTTAACTCACAGAGATTCATATTTAACTAATCTGGTGAGTGTCTGGGCATCATTTCCCAGGTGATTGTGATGTACAGCCAATGATAAAGAGCCACAGCTCTATGCCAAAAGGAAAAATAGTCATGTAGTTCTCATTATCCAACAAGAAAAAAAGTGTCTTTCAATGCCTAAGCCAGCAACTAGCTGTAAAATAAATTTCCTGTGAGTTATGTGTTTTGTATGTTTTATTCTGTCTTTCTAAGATATGATGGGAGCAGAGGAAGTAGTTGAAGTATCTTGTATACTCTTTCTGTGTAGATTTGAGAAATTTCCTTTTCTATAAGAGAAAAAAACGTTTAGTGACCTATTTTAACCTTATAATTTGGAAGCTAAATGATCTGCAAACCTTACTACTAAGGGGATAGTGACTCCATTGTGAATAGAATATCCCTTCACTAACAAAAATTTCAAAGGCAACAAATAATTATTCTTACTTTGGGACCTATCTCTCTTTCCTATAAAGTGGTTGGGGACAGACTTTAAGAGGATATGTAGTAATTTTAACACCTAATGTAAATTTTTTACTCAAAAAGACATTGGAATCCATTCCATCTTAAATGTATCTCTTAAGGGAGAAAGAAACAACATTTATTGAGCATGTATTATCTTTTCAGTTTTATTAACTCTTCAAAACAGTTTGGTATGAAAAGGTGTATCTTTTTAACAGATGAGAAAGACAAAAATCAGTGGAAGGCACAGTTGGAATTTGAACTGAGATAATTTTAAATTCCTGTTTTTCCCTGTATATATTGTTTTCCCCCTTATGAAGATTATATTGAGAATGAGAAGACATAGACAAGTTGTTGACAACCATATCAGATCAGTAAATCAGAACTGCTGATTGAATAGCTATGTTTACTCAAAATAAAGGTCAATAAAATCCAAGAAGGTTTTATGTAGACATAGACAAGTTAATTCTCAATTTCATATATAAAAGCATAGGACCTAGAATATCTAAAACAGTTTTGAAAAAACTAAAATGCAAGAAATCACTCAATATAGGATTAGTAAGGCAGTAACAACAAATTAAGGCAGTGTGGTATTGGAAGAATAAACACATAGATCAGTGGAACAGAATAGGGAATCCAGAAATAGTACACTCAAATAGGCTCAACTGATTTCTGAGAAAAGTGCAGAAGAAGAATAAAGGTCTTCAGTTTCCTCGTGTATAAAATGGAAATTAATGTGTTTATCTCTGATTATTTTGAGAAGTAAATAAAATAATTGTTCTTTGCATATACTATCTGACGTGAATAATAAAGTTATTGTTTTTAACAAAATAAGATTTAGGTGTCCTACACAAAGGACTTCTTTTACTCTGATAAATAACCCAATGGGCAATTTAAACTTGTGTCAGATTCCCCAAGGTTGTATTTTAATGAAATTACAAGGACCTCATATCTCTAAGAAATTACTACAGTGAGAATTACTACTAAAGAATACCATGTATTTATACATGCCATGTAAAAATGTGCATTCATTTGTACTACGCACAATACATGTATCTTTTGAAAGTAAAATTTTCCAAAGCATATGTTGTAGTTTGCATTAGACTAGCCAGATGACCAGTGTCTTAGCATGGGGAACATTTTGGAGCTATTTAGAACCATTAAAGTCATTAGCTCTGATTTCGACCAAGGAGAGTAAACAGATTCCTGCCTGAACAGTAACCAGGGAAGCTGCTTTACTGTCATTGGACCAAAGTTTTAAAATGTTCCACAGATACCTTCTAATGTACATATAATATTGATATGCTTAGTTCAACTCACAGTAACCTATCATTTTCCCAACTACCAGTCCTTTTAAAAACATGATGATACTCAGATTGGTTTTAATTGGTTCTAAATGTTATTTTGCATTTATTCAGCAAATGATCATTAAATGCCTGCATGTGTAGATTGTTGTGTTAGTTACTGGATAGAATTCATTTGCTTATTTTTCTGGGTTTCTGCCTTGAAAGCTGAAAACCAACTAACTGTATATCTGCCCATTCTTCATAATCACAAGGAAATGTTGGAAGGGACAGTATATTATGTCACAACAACCAACAAATTTTGGCTGATAGAAAACTTTTAAAAATTTTATTTTTTCTGGGATAGTAATGTTCTAATTCCATACTCCTGTGAAATTACTCACAAGTTCACTGATAACTCCTTCTCCTTTGCTTTTCAAAAATATTGATAGTTTTAAAAGGTAGTAATAGATTTCCTCCTATTCAAATCACCTGTCAAGAGTGGAGCCTCTGTATGTATGGGAATTCTACTTGTGTCTTATTTTGCTTAAGGTACCTCTGCTTACTCCTGGCATTGGATTATGGCAGTTAAAGAGGATTATTCTTTGGAGGCATGTGTCCCTTTTGCTTTTATTTAGTGCTCTTCTACAGTCATTTTTGCTGCATGGGAGAGGAAACGTTTTTCCTAATGAATTGCCTTTGAATTGGGGTCTCTTAGTTCTTGACATTGGAATAATACAGAGTCTACAGATTGGTTTTCTGGGTTAACAAGTTATCCTTCAAGTTACTAGTGTTTGATTTTGTGTATTTCACCTCTAACTTTTCTGAGGTGTATACTAAAATAACTAGTAAAATTTTGAAATTAGGCCTATCCTCATTATTTTCATAGCGAGATTGTTCAAAAGCTGGATAGCAAGATCAGTAATACCTTATGTGACAAATTTTAAAATACTGTACATGTAAGCAGTCTCTGGGAATAATGGACTTGTCTAGATAACAATAGGGCTGACTTCAGCCTTTTTATTTAAACTCTTGGGCTCTATGTTGCAGAAAGACTATTAAGAGGGCCATGGCATGACTGTTTTTCTAGAAATAACATATCTGAAGATTTAGAGTGATCTTGAATTAGGGTATTACTTTGAAGACTGATTCTAATTAATAGACTTAGTAACTTTAGAGTCATCTCTTTTTAATTTGAGAGAAACAAAAATGTCATCATCATTGTTTCAGATTTTACATTTTTAGATTCTATGTTTTAAAAAGCAGTGTACTTGACTTTATTTGTTTTAAATACTTGTAACAGTATGGCACAAGTGAAATATTGAAAAAAATTTGGGTGAATTATGCCAGTTCCAAAAAGTTCCATTAGTGGGGTATTAGAGTTAATAGCATCTAAAAATCTAACATACTCTTCTTCCTGCCTTCAGGGAGATGACAAGTTTCTGTTAGTAAAATTATTGGTTTCAAAAAGCATGGAAAATAATCCATTCTGCTGGCATTTTTTTTTTTTTCAATTTACAAGGATATAGGGGACATTGGAGTAAAAGTAAATTGAAAATACAGGTTGAGTGTTATGAAATTGTGAACATAATCAGGGGAAAGCAATATTCTGTGTGTACTGCAGCAGTTATAAGACCATAGGATAGATAATTTAGTTTGTTCTTTCTTTGCTAGGCCAACTTGGTTCAGTTCAGTTCAGTGGCTCAGTCGTGTCCAACTCTTGCAACCACATGGACTGTAGCACGCCAGGCTTCCCTGTTCATCACCAACTGTTGGAGGCTACTGAAACTCATGTCCATTGTGTCAGTGATGCCATCCAACCATCTCACCCTCTGTCATCGCCTTCTTCTCCCGCCTTCAATCTTTCCCAGCATCAGAATCTTTTCTGATAAGTCGACGCTTGCCATCAGGTGGCCAAAGTCTTTCAGTTATAGCATCAATCCTTCCAGTGAATACTCAGGACTGATTTCCTTAAGGATGGACTGGTTGTATCTCCTTGCAGTCTCCTCCAACACCACAGTTGAAAAGCATCAATTTTTTGGTGCTCAGATTTATTTATAGTCCAACTCTCACATCCATGCATGACTACTGGAAAAACCATAGCTTTGACTAGATGGACCTTTGTTGGCAAAGTAATGTCTCTGCTTTTTAATATGCTGTCTAGGTTGGTCATAGCTTTTCTTCCAAGGAGCAAGCATCTTTTAATTTCATGGCTGCAGTCACCTTCTGCAGTGGTTTTGGAGCCCAAGAAAATTATTATTTTTGGACTCCATAATCACTGCAGATGGTGGTGTCATCTGCATATCTGAGGTTACTGATATTTCTCCCAGCAATAAAGTCTATCACTGTTTCCATTGTTTCCACTGTTCAGCAGTTGTTTTGTGGAAGTTGCTCAGCATTCACATGATCTTTTGATGAAATTGTGGGGGAGAAAGTGGTCTCTCTGTCCTATTCCTCCACCATGTAGTATGAAATATGGCCAACTTGGTACTCTTGTGCATTTTTAAATGTTATGCTTCTAATTACTAAAAAATTAGCTAGTTTAGACTAAGGTGTGGCAAACTTTTTCTGTTAAGAGCCAAATAAATATTTTAGAGTTTGTTGATTTTTATAACCTCTATTGCATATTTTTAAAACAGTCCTTTAAAATGTTAGAAAATATTTTAGCCTGTGTGTCACCATTTAGACAAATGGTTTTATTTATTTATTTATTTTATTGTAGTGTTTTTTGTCATACATTGACATGAATCAGCCATGGATTTACATGTGTTCCCCATCCTGATCCCCCCTCCCTCCTCCCTCTCCATCCCATCCCTCTGGGTCTTCCCAGTGTACCAGCCCTGAGCACTTGTCTCATGCATCCAACCTGGGCTGGTGATCTGTTTCACCCTTGATAGTATACTTGTTTCAATGCTGTTCTCTCAAAACCTCCCACCCTCGCCTTCTCCCACAGAGTCTAGAAGTCTGTTCTATACACCTGTGTATCTTTTTCTGTTTTGCATATAGGGTTATCGTTACCATCTTTTTAAATTCCATATATATGCATTAGTATACTGTATTGGTCTTTATCTTTCTGGCTTACTTCACTCTGTATAATGGGCTCCAGTTTCATCCATCTCATTAGAACTGATGCAAATAAATTCTTTTTAATGGCTGAGTAATATTCCATGGTGTATATGTACCACATCTTCCTTATCCATCCTAGACAAATGGTTTTAGAATATCGTTTGCAAAGTTGTTTGTACTAATCTGCTGACAAAATTTAGGGTTAGGAGTCTAACTGAAAAAAAAAAAGAACATTTGAAGTAACTCCCATGGAATATATGAAGTATCAAGAATTTACAAAGACTTATTTCGGAAAATATCTTATGAATGACCCAAACTGTGTATTTTTAAAATGATTTTTGAAAGAATTGAATTTCTGTTGGCTTTTAGTATTTAAAATTGAGTCATAAATCATAAGCAGAATGATTATTGAATATAGTTTATGAAATTTAAGTTTCAAAGTTTTTAAATGTTTCAAGTAAGAACATTAATAAAAAATAAGGAAAATCTCTGGTAGTTACTACTGAAGTTATTTTTTACATTTAATTCTTTCAGATTATAAATTCAGTCATTCCATTCCACAAAATTTTCCAGGATTAATTATGTTCTGGATAATACGCTAGATACTGGGGTTATAAAAAATCACAAGACATGATCCTTTTCCTCAGGGAGCTTACAGTGTGATTGAGGGATGGACAGTGTTTATGGATAGAAGTCTGTGTCTGTTAAGGTAGAAGGAAAAGGAAGCTATAACATTGAGTTTTGATGAAGATGAGCTGATGTTCAAAAACACAGGCAACCTGAAATGGTAAATACTTCAGAGATGATTCATACTTAAATTTGGACTCTGTATTTTATGCTTTGATTTGAACATGAGTGTGTTTTGCCAGCTAGTTTACTTTAGAACAGAGTCTCTTGTGGCTGCCTGCATGCTTAGTCGTGTCCAACTCTGCGACCCCATGGCCTGTAGCTCACCATACTCCTCTGTCCATGGGATTTCCCAGGCAAGAATACTGGAGTGGGTTGCCATTTCCTTCTTCAGGGGATCTTCCCAATCCAGGGTTTGAACCCACGTTTTTGCATGTTTTGCATCGGCAGGTGGATTCTTTATGACTGTGCCCACTTGGGAAGCCCAGCAGAGTCTTATCATTGTTTTTAAATACCTGACTAATACAGTAACTTAGAGGCAGTATACTCTTGTTCATCCTGAGAGTCTCTATTTATTTTTTTCATTAATTTTTATTAGTTGGAAGGTAATTACTTTACAATATTGTAGTGTTTTTTGCCATACATTGACATGAATCAGCCATGGATTTACATGTGTTCCCCATCCTGATCCCCCCTCCCACCTCCCTCCCCATCCCATCCCTCTGGGTCTTCCCAGTGCACCAGCCCTGAGCACTTGTCTCATGCATCCAACCTGGGCTGGCGATCTGTTTCACACTTGATAATATACATGTTTCAATGCTATTCTCTCAGATCATCCCACCTCACCTTCTCCCACAGAGTCCAAAAATCTGTTCTATACATCTGTGTCTCTTCTTCTGTCCTGCATATAGGGTTAGAGAATCTCTTTAAAAGGTAACTCTTTTAGGGGAATTCCCTGGAGGTCCAATGGTTAAGGCTGTGCTTTTGATCCCTGATCAGAGAACTGAGATCCCACAGGCCTGTATGCTACAGGCACACACACACACACACAAATATATATATATATATATATATATATATATATATATATATATATATCTGAACGGATATATTGAAACAAAATTCAGTTCAGTTCAGTCGCTCAGTTGTGTCCGACTCTTTGTGACCCATGGACTGGAGCATGCCAGGCTTTTCTGTCCATCACCAACTCTCGGAGCTTGCTCAGACTCATGTCCGTTGAGTCGGTGATGCCATCCAGCCATCTCATTCTCTGTTGTCCCCTTCTCCTCCTGCCTTCAATCTTTCCCAGCATCAGGGTCTTTTCAGATGAGTCAGTTCTTCACATATGGTGGGCAAAGTACTGGTTTCAGCTTCAACATCAGTCCTTACAATGAATATTCAGGACTGATTTCTTTTAGGATGGACTGGTTTGATCTCCTTGCAGTCCAAGGGACTGTCAAGAGCCTTTTTCAACACCACAGTTCAAAAGCATCGATTCTTCAGCGCTCAGCTTTCTTTATAGTCCAACTCTCACATCTATACATGACCACTGGGAAAACCATAGCCTTAACTGTACGGACCTTTGTCTGCAAAGTAATAAATATGCTGTCTAGTTTGGTCATAGCTTTTCTTCCAAGGAGCAAGCATCTTTTAATTCATGGCTGCAGCCACCATTTGCAGTGATTTTGTGCCCCCCTCCCCCCCAAAAAAAAACAAAGTCTGTCACTGTTTCCATTGTTTTCCCATCTATTTGCCATGAAGTGATGGGACTGGATGCCATGATCTTAGTTTTCTGAATGTTGAATTTTAAGCCAACTTTTTCACTCTCCTCTTTCACTTTCATCAAGAGGCTCTTTAGTTCTTCGCTTTCTGACATAAGGGTGGTGTCATCTGCATATCTAACGTTATTGATATTTTCCCTGCAATCTTGATTCCAGCTTGTGTTTCATCAAATTCAGCATTTCACATGATGTACTCTGCATATAAATTAAATAAGCAGGGTGACCATATATAACCTTGACATACTCCTTTCCCTATTTGGAACCAGTCTGTTGTTCCATGACCAGTTCTAACTATTGCTTCTTGACCTGCTTAAACTCCTGGAGAAGGGAATGGCAAACTACTTGAGTATTTTTGCCTTGAGGACCCCATGAACAGTATAAAATAGAATTGCCCTTTCTTAAACCTTCTGTGAAGCAGTGACAGTGAGTGGTTATGTAGGTATGTTTCAAAGGACTAACCTATTGGGGTAAAAAAAAAAAACAACAACAGGATTGTGTATAATTAGAAAGCCAGAAAGATCAAAAGAAATCATTTTAAATGAATTTTGCAGGTGCTATCAAATTTTCTATAAGTAGTATGTTGACTATAAAGTTCAATCTAAAACATTAAAAGCATAAATCTACTGGAGAAATTACCATAACTAGTAATAAACCTTTAACAATGTTTAATAGTTTAAAACTCAGGATGGAGATTAACCTTCTATGTGGAAAGCAAAACAAAAAGACTAATTTTTGGACATGCCCAACTAAAACACTATTAGTGAAACTGATAAAGTAAGTGTGTTATAGTAAACATATACAAAGATAGTTTTCACTTCTCTCCAGTTTGTGATTCTTCAAGTAAGACATTTATGCATGGATATATATATATATATATATATATATTTAGGTTCAGTTCAGTTGCTCAGTTGTGTCTGACTCTTTGTGATATGTGTGTGTGTGTGTGTGTGTGTGTGTGTGTGTGTACTTTTATGGATTGACTTGGAAGATTGTTTTCAAGTTGAACAAAAATAGTTGTATTATTATTTAAGAGTAATGTTCCCACAATTGTATGTCGAAACTAATTCTGTTAAATTAGTAGCATATGATGATGTAGCAGTAAGTTTTGATTCACAGGTATGTTATTTTGTACATAGGTAGAATTATTCAACTTTGATTAATTGTTAACTAAAATGTTCCGTATACTTTTTTCCTGTATTTTCTTTTGGCAGGAAAACATTCACACATAAGGCATTTATTGAGCACATGTGACACTGTGCCAGCTGCTTTAAGAACATAAATATTAATCTTGAAAAAAACGAGGGTTTTCATGATAACATGTTTTGTTTTTACACAGTGAGGTAAAGGTGGGTGTTTGGAAGCTGGATATGATGTTGCTGGATATGATGTTTCTAGGTAACTGCATGATTCTCTTGGAACAAATGTTCCTAAGGAACTGTTGAGCAATTTGTCAAGGTTTGTTGATCAAACAGGGAAAGGGAGCTATGGATTTGAGTAGGTGAACAGATATGCTGGGAGAATAGATGAATTCTGCACAAGACATGGTGCAGTGATACCAGTAATATTGGAGATAGCTAAGGTAAGGGGGCCTCAGAATTCAGTGAGTAATCTGGGGTATACTGATGATATACCCAACGGTTGGTTAGATTTCCTATAGTGGCTAGACTTTGGGAAATGTGAACTAAGGGATTATTTTCCCAGGCGTAAGGGGTCTGGATGGATATTAAGAGAAATAATAATAAAGTAACTGTAGTGAAAGAACTATCCCAAGAAAAGTCAGCCATTTTACAATATAGCGGAGTAAGGGTGGCTTATTTGCCTTGCTTAGTGAAAGAATCCCAAGCTGAATAGATTAATCAGATGGCCAATAATTGGAGCCAGAGGCTTATTCCTAGCAGAGTTCAAGCAATATCTGTGGTTTTCATAGAATTACCACCAATGGAGGATGCCCACTGTATGTACTAGGGCACAGAACATTAATAAACCTGTAGCCACAAGGAAGAGTCCCAAAAGTTAGCTTCTCCTCAGTCTTTCATTGTCAGAATTAAGAGGCCAAAGGGTCAGAGTCAGTTCTTCTGAATTATCATTCTAGGTGTATACCTATTCATGAAAATTTTCACTCCTTGAAAATGTGTCTATAATGTTAGAAGAAGTATAATGAGTGTTAAGTTGATGCTTCATCAGATATTACAGAATAGAGGAGATATCACAACTCTGTGGTAACCACAATTAGAACAAGGGTAATCAGAGATATTTCACTGATGGAGATCATGAAGAGTATTTGCTTGGTCCAGAGTCTTGGACGAGCCATCTATATCAGGTGTTATCTGCTTTATTTCTGGGTCTAATTTAGCTTTAGGTCTCTAACTGTTTCAGAGGCACATTCAGTTGGAGGAGTCTTTTTAAAATGTGAAACAAATTTGAGAATCAATGCTTTAAAGTTTAGCAGCACAGGGATTGGTTAAAAGTATTGTGATAGGACCCCTTTCTTCTGATCTGTAAGGAGTCTGTTAAAAGATGTCTTTTTCAATAAACATAGTCTCCTGGGTGTAAATTGTGGTGTTCTATACCTTCACCCCCTGGAAGTGAGATGTGGAAAGATTTTTCAACCAGATGGTCATTTTTCTTCAGAGTCTTAATGATATTTGACAATAATGTAAAAGATCTCCCTTGACTAGAAGTGACTCATATGATCCTGATTCACGAATCTTGGGTCTTCCAGTAATTGTTTCAAATGTTTAATATAACTATGAGTAGCAATTTAAGCCAAGGAAGGCCAAAGGCCTTAGAGAGTTTTGCCAATTGAGTTTTATAAATTATGCCATTAGTCTTTCCGCTGGACCAGAAGATTGGAGATGATAGGCACGGTGGAAATGTAGTATAGGCCAGATCACAAACAGCATTTAGAATTTTTCCAGTGAAATGGGTACTGTTATCACTACATAATTCCAAGGGAATTCCTCAAGTAGGAATAGTCCTTTCCAACAGTCCTTTGTCCACTGCAAGGGCAGTTGCTTGTTTGTAAGGAAATGATTCTAACCAATGAAAACACATACAAACCATCACCAGAACATGCATATTTATATCCTTGAGAGAGAGGCAGCTGGATAGAATCTAGTGGCCAGATAACAAAGGAACCAGGAGACAAAGGAAAGTGGCCTTGAGAAGTATTAGTAGCTTTTCCTGCAATGTACTTAGGAGAGATCTGACACCTCTGACTTATTTTGGTCACTACTGTGGAAAAGGTTTCCAAAAGTATTGTTTTACACAGGTTTTCATTTTATCAGTTCCCCCATGAGTCATTTCATATGTTAATTTTAATATGGTTGCTTGAGTGACTTCAGAAAGAGCAGAGCAGCCATTCGGCCCATAGCAAAACCCAATATGTTGATCAAATGTGTATCCTTCAGAGACCCACCTCTGTTCCTTATATGTAGCATGCAATTGCCCATCTCTGATAATATCCCTTAAATCTAGGGTGCCTGTCCAAGTAATAGCTAACATGGTGTAAATAGAATGACCAACAGGAGGTTCCTTTGTGGAGCCTGAGTCTTGTAATCTTGTAATTCTGCTACCTTAGTAGTTTTGTCTACTAACTGGTCCCCTTTTCTTCCTCAGTGTTGTCTTTGGAATGCACTAGGACCTTCATTATTGCCAGTTGTGACAGCAGGATTGTATCCAGTAAGACCTTAACAAAAGGATCACGTTTTTTTAAATAATTTTTTTTTCATTTATTTATATTAGTTGGAGGCTAATTACTTTACAATATTGTAGTGGTTTTTGCCATACATTGACATGAATCAGCCATGGATTTACATGTGTTCCCCATCCTGAACCCCCCTCCCACCTCCCTCCCTATCCCATCCCTCTGGGTCATCCTAGTGCACCAGCCCTGAGCACTTGTCTCATGCATCAAACCTGGACTGGTGATCTGTTCCACAGTTGATAATATACATGTTTCAATGCTATTCTCTCAGATCATCCCACCTCACCTTCTCCCACAGAGTCCAAAAGTCTGTTCTATACATCTGTGTCTCTTTTTCTGTTATGCATGTAGGGTTATCGTTACCATCTTTCTAAATTCCACATATATGCGTTAGTGTAGTGTATTGGTGTTTTTCTTTCTGGCTTACTTCACTCTGTATAATGGGCTCCAGTTTCATCTACCTCATTGGAACTGATTCAAATGTATTCTTTCTAATGGCTGAGTAATATTCCATTGTGTATATGTACCACAGCTTTCTTATCCATTCGTCTGCTGATGGGCATCTAGGTTGCTTCCATGTCCTGGCTATTATAAACAGTGCTACGATGAACATTGGGGTACACATGTCTCTTTCAGTTCTGGTCTCCTTGGTGTCTATGCCCAGGAATGGGATTGCTGGGTCATATGGCAATTCTATTCCCAGTTTTTTAAGGAATCTCCACACTGTTCTCCATAGTGGCTGTACTAGTTTGCATAAATTTCATTTTGCCCTGGTAGCAGGAGATTTCTCTATTTCCAAAGCATTCCCAAGTCATGAGCTACTCCAAAAACATACCTGCTGTGTAAATGTTAGCATGTTTGCCAGAGACCTGAGTGCAGGCATGAGTGAGTGCTTATAGGTCAGCTTCAATTTGGGCTGAAGAAATAAAGGGCTAAGCTTTGGATTCTATTAAAGTGAAGGGAATAGACACAGTATATCCAATTTTTAGATGTCCATCATTATTTCATAGGTAGGAGTTATAAGTAAACTAAGAAGCACTGGAGTTGTCTAAAGGTGTTTCTTGTAAATATGGATGTGGACTAAGTCAAGAGATCACTTGTGGTTATGCAGTCATGTGTGGTCTCATCTGTTGGTGATGGTAAGAGAATAGCAGGATTTAGGGAGTTTCCATGAGACAAAAGTGACATTTGAAGAGGAAAACAATAAGATTTCATGAGGCTTCAGTCCACTAACAGATTAAGTGTTGTGTGTAGTATGAGTTCACAAATGCCGCAATAGTGTGAGGGACAAACACTTGTAAAGAAGACCCTGTAACTCTCTCTTCTGTGGCCCACAGAAGAGTAACAGTGGTTGCTGTTGCTAAGGCAAGGTGGATGTCCTGGAGTTATGAGTTCCAACTTTTGGCTATAATAGCTGATAGGTGAGCATTTTCCTCTTGGGCTGAACAAGCACTCCAAGGGTATTTCTGTTAACTTCATGTAACTTCATAGTAGAAAGGGAAGAGAAAACTCACTAGGGTTTCCTATAGCAGAAACAGTGACCAATTTAGTTTTTAAAGTTTTAAAGGCTGACTCAATGTCATGATTCCAAGCAAGAGGATTGGGTCTCTTATCATTTGAAAAGGAATAACTGGGTTTTGCATAAAAGGAGAAATTGGGAACCTAACTTTTACAGTGGGCATCATCAGATGGCCATTACCGAAATCAGATTGATTATATTCTTTGCAGCCGAGGATGGAGAAGCTGTATACAGTCAGCAAAAACAAGACCAGGAGCTGACCATGGCTCAGATCATGAACTCCTTATTGCAAAATTCAGACTTAAATAAAGTGGGGGAAAACCACTAGACCATTCAGGTATGACCTAAATCAAATCCCTTACAATTATACAGTAGAAGTGAGAAATAGGTTCAAGGGATTAGATTTGATAGAGTTCCTGAAGAACTATGGATGGAAGTTCGTGACATTGTACGGGAGGCCATTCCCAAGAAAAATGCAAAAAGGCAAAATGGTTGTCTGAAGAGGCCTTACAAATAGCTGAGAAAAGAAGAGAAGTGAAAGGCAAAGGAAAAAAGAAAAAATATATACCCATTTGAATGCATAGTTCCAAAGAAGAGCAAGGAGAGATAGGAAAGCCTTCCTAAGTGATCAGTGCAAAGAAATAGAGGAAAGCAGTAGAATGGAAAAAACTGGAGATCTCTTCAGGAAAATTAGAAATACCAAGGGAATGTTTCATGCAAAGATGGGAACAATAAAGGACAGAAATGCTATATACCTAACAGAAGCAGAAGGTGTTAAGAAGCGGTGACAAGAATATACAGAAGAACTATACAAAAAAGATATTAATGACCCAGATGGCCATGATGGTGTGATCATTCACCTAAAGCCAGACATCCTGGAATGTGAAGTCAAGTGGGCCTTATGGAGCAGTGCTACTAAGCTACTGGAGATGATGGAATTCCAGCTGAGCTATTTCAAATCCTAAAAGATGATGCTGTGAAAGTGCTGCACTCAATATGCCAGCAAACTTGGAAAACTCATCAGTGGTCACAGGACTGGAAAATGTCCATGTTCATTCCAATCCCAAAGAAAGGCAATGCCAAAGAATGTTCAAATTACCACACAATTGTACTCATCTCACACGCTAGCAAAGTAATGCTCAAAATTCTCCAAGTGAGACTTCAACAGTATGTGAACCTAGAACTTCCAGATGTTTAAGCTGGCTTTAGGAAAGGCAGAGGAACCAGAGATCAAATGGCCAGCATCTGCTGGATCATAGGAAAAGCAAGATAATTCCAGAAAAAAATATCTACTTCTGCTTTATTGACCTTGCCAAAGCCTTTTACTGTGTGAATCACAACAAACTGTGGAAAATTCTTAAAGAGCTGGGAATACCAGACCACCTTACTTGCCTCCTGAGAAATTTGTATGCAGATCAAGAAATAACAGTTAGAACCGAACATAAAACAATGGACTAGTGCCCAATTGGGAAAGGAGCACCACAAGGCTATATATTGTCACCTTGCTTATTTAACTTATATGCAGAGCAGGTTCAGTTCAGTCGCTTAGTTGTGTCCGACTCTTTGCAACACCATGGACAGCACGCCAGGCCTCCTTGTGCGTCACCAACTCCCAGTGTTTACTCAAGCTCATATCCATTGAGTCAGTGATGCCATCCAACCATCTCATGCTCTGTCTTCCCCTTCTCCTCCCACCTTCAGTCTTTCCCAGCATCAGGGTATTTTCAAATGAGTCATTCTTCACATCAGGTGGCCAAAATATTGGAGTTTCAGCTTCAGCATCAGTTCTTCCAGAGTACATCACGTAAATGCTGGGCTGAATGAAGTACAAGCTGGAATCGAGATTGCCAGGAGAAATATCAATAACCTCAGATATGCAGATGACAGCATCCTTATGGCAGAAAGTGGAGAGAACTAAAGAGCCTCTTGATGAAAGTGAAAGAGGAGAGTGAAAAAGCTGGCTTAAAACTCAACATTAAAAAAAACTAAGATCATGGCATCCAATCCCATCACTTCATGGCAAATAGATGGGGAAACAATGGAAACAGTGACAGATTTTATTTTCCTGGGTTCCAGAATCACTCTAGGTGGTGGCTGCAGCCATGAAATTAAAAGGCAGTTGCTCCTTGGAAGAAAAGCTGTGTCCAGCCTAGATAGCATATTGAAAAGCAGAGACATTACTTTGCCAACAAAGGTCCATCTAGTCAAAATTACGGTTTTTCCAGTGATCATGTATGGATGTGAGAAGTCGACCATAAAGAAAGCTGAGCAGCAAAGAATTGATACTTTTGAACTATGGTGTTGGAGAAGACTCTTGAGAGTCCCTTGGATTGCAAGGAGATCAAACCAGTCAATCCTAAAGGAAATCAGTTCTGAATATTCATTGGAAGGACTGATGCTGAAACTGAAGCTCCAGTACTTTGGCCCCCTAATGCAAAGAACTGACTCATTGGAAAAGACCCTGATGCTGGGAAAGAGTGAAGGCAGGAGGAGAAGGGATCAATAGAGGATGAGATGGTTGGGTGGCATCACTGACTGGATGGGCATAAGTTTGAGCAAGCTCTGGGAGATGGTAATGGATAGGGAAGCCTGGCGTGCTCCAGTTCTTGGGGTCACAAAGAGTCAGACATGACTGAGTGACTGAACTGAACTGAAGTTCTACAATTACCTGCTAGCCTGAGAAGGCCTCTCAACTGGCACTTGGTGACAGGAAAGGGAAACTGTGATATGCCTTGGATGCTTATAGGATCCAGCATTAGACTTGGTTGAGGGGTGTATCTTAAACAAATGACCTAAGTATCCTATCTGGGTTTTGTTGACTTAAGGAAAAACTCATGAAATCAGTATGAGTTGAAGTTTTATTCAGGAACCTTAATGAACACTTTTCTATATGCCCAGGAGACAGCTTCTCCATAGCTCTGGGGGAACTGCTAGGGATTCAACTTGAGTCTCCCACATTGCAGGCAGATTTTTTACTGTCTGAGACACCAGGGAAGCCCCACAGAGGTAGCAGAGAAGCCAGTATATATATGATTTCTTAGCTGGAGAATATGTCCAGGCCAACATACATTTTCCTGAAAGATTACTGCAAATCATGAAGAACTGATATCTCAAGTTAATGACTTTAGTAATTCTCTATGTATGCCAAAATGCAAGAATCTGGGTTCATTAAAATTTTCCCAGAGATACATATTTAGCTATCTAAGCGACCTTGTCCAAAGCACAGAGCATCCTGTTATAGTCTTACTTTCCTCTCAGATTGTGCTGCTGTTCATTGTCTTCAGTGGGTTGTGAGTTAATCCTTGTAGAATTGGGTAGTGAGCAGGAACACTCTGCTTTTCTTTGTTTACATTTCAAAAAATTGAAACTTAACCCTTGAGACCTAACGTTTTTTGTGTGCTAGCTGAATGAGGCAGTGTAGGCTACCCTTGAGGTTTGCTCTCTCAGTAGGGGACTGTAACAAAAGGTCATCCCCATGTTAGAGTTAAATAGAGCTATGGGCACAATATAAATCAGCCAAGTCTGGTTTCAGTATCTCTGAAAAGTAAGTAGAACTTTCTGTGTAGCTCTGAAGCATAATGGTCCAAGTAAATTGATGTCCTTCTCCCTGGAGGAGGGCATGGTAACCCACTCCAGTATTCTTGCCTGGAGAATCCCATGGACAGAGGAAGCCTGCTGGGCTACAGTTCATAGGGTCACAAAGAACTGGACACAATTGAAGCTACGGAGCATGCACACATGCACCATATAAAGGCAAAAAGGTATTGGACTATCTGGATGTATAGGAGTGCTGAAGAAAGCATTGCATAAGTCTCTGGTTGTTAAATAAATAAATAAATAAATAAAAACTTCGTGTTTAGAGGGACTAACGAGAATGGTGTGAGGGTTGGGGACCACAGGGTGACATAGTTTGACTGTATTGTTTATGGCTTGATGATTTTGAACAAAATGCCGGTGTTGGCCATAAGACTTGAGTGTGGGTAGAACTAATGTGTTACTGGAATTAGTGTATGGGATTATGAGGCCCTTCTGGAGATGTGCCTTGACAGTGAGATGAAATTCTTCCTGGTCCTCAAGCCTGAGAAGTTATCATTTGAGGCAAAGGTTTATTTGGGTCTACCTATATCTTAATTGGAGGTGCTGAATGAATGCTTCCTATGTTAAAGAGGTGGACCATAGGTAAGAACAGAATTTATCAGATCCTTGTGATTGGGAGTTGACAAGACAGGAGCAAGGAGGGAAATCTAAATATTAGGACTAGAGTTAAAAGTAGACCTTGAGAAGTCAAGGATTTATAAGTGTATGCCCCCTTTTGGGGAAAAGGAAATATTAGGTTGTAATTTTTCCAGGAGATCTTGACTGAAAAGGTGTACATGAACAGAAGGAGCAAGAAGGAACTGGAAAGTTTCCTGAAAAGAGCTTATCTTGGAAGATGAGGGGTCTGTTTGCTCAAAACTGCCACCATTTGTACCTTTTCTGTATTCTGAGGAAGTAGGGCTTTGAGCCTGGCAGGGTTCAAGCCAGACAAAATTGCTCCTGTGTTCATAATGGGAGTAATAGCTTCAGCTCCTATAAAAAGGTACACTTCTCTCAATGGGAGTACTAGGAAGACCCTGACACTCTCCTTGGAGCATCCCTATTCATGAGTATACAAAAAAGAGGCACTTCTCAAGTTTCTCAGAAAATTCTTGATAAAAGAGAAAGGGGCCTTGAGCTGCTAGTAGGACCTTCTTTTTAAATTTAGACAATTTTTCCAGTGCCAGTTCACTTACAGTAATGGCAGGGGCCACTTAAGGGAACTCTGTGATCTTTCTATTGAGATAGCTACTGAGCAGCAGCAGCCACCAGTTGATGCAGTTGCAAATTCATGATTTTAGTTGTCTTACATTTTTCTGTACATTTGATTGTTTTAGATAGCTAATTAGTCAAGTTAACTAGATCAGATATGGCCACGGTTTCCCAATTTGATTGTGCCCATTTCATCAGCAGTCCAAGTTTCTCATCTGGTCCCTAACAAAGATTGAATTAAAGAGGGTTGAGTATTGTTTACCCTAGCAAGTAGTCTGGAGTTTTCCCAGAATACTATCATTAGCTGTGAATGATAATCATGAACAGTTTTATCAGGTCTTTGTGTAGTAGACTGAATCTTTTTCCAGCTCGTGGGGCAGGGAAAAGCCTGAGGAACAGTTTCATGAAGTGCTTGAGCCGCCTGAGAAGCTGGTGCCATCACACTGATGTCTTTTCTGTAGATGTCATATAAAGGGTGAAGCCAGCTGGCATTAGTTTGCAGTGTCTGGCTTGATTTTCTCTGACTAAGATTCAGTTTAGTTGATACAAGTCATAGAATGCTGGACCATAGGTTTATATCACAAGGTTAAATTCTGCAAAGTGGAGGGGGTCCTCAGGGACCTTGAGAAAATCCTTGGCTGTGACCCATAATTCTGCAGGGCATGAAGGCATATAGTCTACCAGATAGCAAATGCTATCAGTGTTGAAAGTAGTGACAAAGGGGAAAGTTTTTATGGAAGAGTGATGAGATGGGGTAAAGATTTTGAAGGAAGAATAGGAGAAGCAAAAAGATAGAATGACAGCTCAGCGAGTTTAGGATTCTTAGGGGCCAACGGAGAAAGAGAAGAGGAAGAGGGCTCTTGAGCCTTTTCCGAAGTATCTAGATGAGAGCACAGATATTTATTTGCAGCATTGAGTTTGAAAATAGTATCCTGAAGCAGAGTAGCTTTAGATTTGCAAACCTTTTAGATTTCATGAGCTCACTGGAAGACTTCAATATACTAATTGAAATAGGCTTCCTATTTATTTAGCTTTAGACCTTCTAGGAGGTAGGGGTAAAGATTTCAGAGAAAGAAAAGGAGAAGCAGAAAGATAGAATGACAGCTCAGCGAGTTTAGCATACGTAGGGGCCAACGGAGAAAGAGAAAGGAAGAGGGCTCTTGAGCCTTTTCTGGAGTATTTAGAAACACAGCCTTTTCTGGAGTATTTAGAATGCTGCACTTTGCTGGAGCAGCCGTGAAGAGATATCCCATATCCAAGGTAAGAGAAAACCAAGTAAGATGGTAGACACTGAGAGAGGGCATCAGACGGCAGACAGATTCAAACCACAATCACAGACAACTAGCCAATCTGATCACATGGACCACAGCCTTGTCTAACTCAATGAAACTAAGCCATGCTGTGTGGGGCCACCCAAGACGGATGGGTCATGGTGGAGAGGTCTGACAGAATGTGGTCCACTGGAGAAGGGAATGAATGGCAAACCACTTCAATAGTCTTGCCTTGAGAACCCCATGAACAGTATAAAAGGGCAAAAAGATAGGACATTGAAAGATGAACTCCCCAGGTCAGCAGGTGCCCAATATGCCATTGGAGATCAGTGGAGAAATAACTCCAGAAAGAATGAAGGGATGGAGCCAAAACAAAAAGAACAGCTAGTTGTGCATGTGACTGGTGATAGAAGCAAGGTTTGATGCTATAAAGAGCAATATGGCATAGGAACCAGGAATGTTAGGTCCATGAATCAAGGCAAATTGGAAGTGGTCAGACAGGAGATGACAAGAGTGAACATCAGCATTCTAGGAATCAGCAAACTAAGATGTACTGGAATGGGTGAATTTAACTCAGATGACCATTATATCTACTACTGTGGGCAGGAATCCCTTAGAAGAAATGGAGTAGCCATCATAGTCAACAAGAGTGTGAAACGCAGTTCAGTTCAGTTCAGTCACTCAGTCGTGTCCAACTCTTTGCGACCCCATGAACTGCAGCACACCAGGCCTCCCTGTCCATCACCAACTCCTGGAGTTCACCCAAACCCATGTCCATCGAGTCAGTGGTGCCATCCAACCATATCATCCTCTGTTGTCCTCTTCTCCTCCTGCCCTCAACCTTTCCCAGTATCAGGGTCTTTTCCAATGAGTCAGCTCTTGCATGAGATGGCTAAAGTATTGGAGTTTCAGCTTCAACATCAGTCCTTCCAATGAACACCCAGGACTGATCTCCTTTAGGAAGGACTGGTTGGAATTTCTTGCAGTCCAAGCGACTCTCAAGAGTCTTCTCCAACACCACAGTTCAAAAGCATCAATTCCTCTGCACTCAGCTTTCTTTATAGTCTAACTCTCACATCCACACATGACTGCTGGAAAACCATAGCCTTGACTAGACGGACCTTTGTTGGCAAAGTAATGTCTCCGCTTTTTAATATGCTGTCTAGGTCGGTCATAACTTTCCTTCCAAGAAGTAAGCATCTTTTAATTTCATGGCTGCAATCACCATCTGCAGTAATTTTGGAGCCCAGAAAAATAAAGTCAGCCACTGTTTACACTGTTTCCCCATATATTTGCCATGAAGTGTAGGGACCAGATAACATGATTGATCTTTTCTGAATGTTGAGCTTTAAGCCAACTTTTTCACTCTCCTCTTTCGCCTTCATCAAGCAGTATTTGGATGCAATCTCAAAACTGACAGAATGATCTTTGTTCATTTCCAAGGCAAACCATTCAATATCATGGTAATTCAAATCTATGTCCTGACCAGTAACACTGAAGACCTGAAGTTGAACAGTTCTATTAAGACCTACAAGACCTTCTAGAACTAACAACCCAAAAAGATGTCCTTTTCACTATAGGGGACTGGAATGTAAAAGTAGGAAGTCAAGAAACACCCGGAGTAACAGGCAAATTTGCCCTTGGAGTACAGAGTGAAGCAGGGCAAAGACTAATAGACTTTTGCCAAGAGAACGCTCTGGTCATAGCAAACACCCTCTTCCAACAACACAAGAGCAGACTCTACACATGGACATCACCAGATGGTCAACACCGAAATCAGATTGATTATATTTTTTTGCAGCCAAAGTTGGAGAACCTCTATACAGTCAGCTAAAACAAGACTGGGAGATAACTGTGACTCAGATCATGAACTCCTTATTGCCAAATTCAGACTTTAATTGTAGAAAGTGGAGAAAACCACTTGAACATTCAGGTATGACCTAAATCAAATCCCTTATGACTATACAGTGGAAGTGAGAAGTAGAATTAAGAGACTAGATCTGATAGACAGAGTGCATGATGAACTATGGATGGCAATTCGTGAGACTGTACAGGAGACAGGAATCAAGACCATCTTGAAGAAAAAGAAATGCAAAAAAGCAAAATGTCTGTCTGAGGAGGTCTTACAAATAGCTGTGAAAAGAAAGGAAGTGAAAAACAAAGGAGAAAAGGAAAGATATACCCATTTGAATGCAGAGTTCCAAAGAATAGCAAGGAGAGGCAAGAAAGCCCTCCTCAGCGATCAGTGCAAAGAAATAGAGCAAAACAATAGAATGGGAAAGACGAGAGATCTATAAGAAAATTAGAGATACCAAGGGAGCATTTCATGCAAAAATGGGCTCAATAAAGGACAGAAAAGGTAGGGACCTAACAGAAGCAGAATATGTTAAGAAGAGGTGGCAAGGAAACACAGAAGAACTATACAAGAAAAGATCTTCATGACCCAGATAATCACAATGGTGTGATCACTCACCTAGAGCCAGACATCCTGGAATGCCAAGTCAAGTGGGCTTTAGGAAGCATCACTACTGACAAAGCTAGTGGAAGTGATGGAATTCCAGTTGAGCTATTTCAAATCCTAAAAGATGATGCTGTGAAAGTGCTGCACTCAATATGCCAGCAAATTTGGAAAACTCAGCAGTGGCCACAGGACTGAAAGAGATCAGTTTTCATTCCAATCCCAAAGAAAGGCAATGCCAAAGAATGCCAAAGAACTACCACACAATTGCACTCATATCACATGCTAGTAAAGTAATGCCTAAAATTCTCCAAACCAGGCTTCAGCAATATGTGAACTGTGAACTTCCAGATGTTCAAGCTGGTTTTGGAAAAGGCAGAGGAACCAGAGATCAAATTGCCAATATCTGCTGGATCATAGAAAAAGCAAGAGAGTTCCAGAAAAACATCTATTTTTGCTTCATTGACTATGCCAAAGCCTTTGAGTGTGTGGATCACAATAAACTGTGGAAAATTCTTAAAGAGGTGTGAATCCCAGACCACCTGACCCTCCTCGTGAGAAATCTGTATTCAGGTCAGGAAGCAACAGTTAGAACTGGACATGGAACAACAGACTGGTTCCAAATAAGAAAAGGAGTACATCAAGGCTGTATAGTGTCACCATACTTATTTAACTTATATGCAGATTACATGATGAGAAATTCTGGACTGAAGGAAGCACAAGCTGGAATCAAGATTGCCGGGAGAAATATCAATAACACCAGATATGCAAACGACACCACCCTTATGGCTGAAAGTGAAGAAGAACTAAAGAACTTCTTGATGAAAATGCAAGAGGAGAGTGAAAAAGTTGCCTTAAAGCTCAACATTCAGAAAACTAAGATCATGGCATCCGTTCCCATCACTTCATGGCAAATAGATGGGGAAATAGTGGAAACAGTGACTGACTTTATTTTGGGGGGCTCCAAAATCACTGCAGATGGTGACTGCAGCCATGAAAGTAAAAGATGCTTACTCATTGGAAGGAAAGTTATGATCAACCTAGACAGCATATTAAAAAGCAGAGACATTATTTTACCAACAAAGGTTCATCTAGTCAAGGCTATGGTTTTTCCAGTGGCCATGTATGGATGTGAGAGTTGGACTGTGATGAAAGCTGAGCACCGAAGAATTGATGCTTTTGAACTGTGGTTTTGGAGAAGACTCTTGAGAGTCCCTTGGACTGCAAGGAGATCCAACCAGTCCATTCTAAAGGAGATCAGCCCTGGGTGTTCATTGGAAGGACTAATGTTGAAGCTGAAACTCCAATAGTTTGGCCACCTGAGGCAAGAGCTGACTCATTGGAAAAGACCCTGATGGTGATAAAGATTGAGGGCAGTAGGAGAAGGGGACAACCGAGGTTGAGATGGTTGAATGGCATCACCGACTCAATGGACATGGGTTTGGGCGGGCAGCCTGGTGTGCTGCGGTTCATGGGGTCGCAAAGAATCAGACATGACTGAGCAACTGAACTGAACTGAAACCTTCTAGTTTCTTATTGTGCATATAAAAAGACCATTTTTGAAATTTCAGAAGTTCCGCCTTTTGACCAGATCAATTTTATGTCATCTCTGGTATACCATTGCCATTTACCTAGGCAAACATAAGATGTAGTGCCATACTGTTTATACAGTTACCCAACAGGAGTTCCAGATGGGTGAGAGTCCTCCCCCATAACAGTCTTAGACAATGACTGTCCCATTATAGTGTACTAAACAAAAGGGAGCAAGTGATTGATCAAACAAAAGACACCAAGAATATGGGCCTTATCGTTAACTTAGGAGGGAAGTTTGGGACTTAGAAGACTTATCACCCAGACCCAGTACTGCTTGAACGATGACAGAGCACAAGGGGCTCTGCAAGTAACTTGCTTAAATCCATTGTGACTTTGGAGATGGGAGGAAGACTGCTTTGGATCCCACTTTTGCCATCAAAAATGTTAGCCCAAAGTACCATGAACTGTAAAGAAACCAAAAAAAAAAAAAAAAGAAAGAAAAAGAAACAAGAAACAAGTTTATTTGCGGTAATAGAATTGCAATTAAGGGATCACAGATTCTGGAGGAACTCTGAATAGTGTCTCACTGAAAGAAAGTAACAGGAGTTTTTATTGGAAAAAGAGGCAAGTTAATGTAGAGTTTGGATTGGAGGGTAACATTGTTCTTTACATACTATGGGTTATGGAACAAATCTCATTCATTACTTGGAAAAGATATGTTTTCTTTAGTCCAGAACAAGGCCAGTCAGTCAGTCAGTCCAGTTTCTTAGTCATGTCCGACTCTTTGCGACACCATGGACTACAGCACACCAGGCCTCCCTGTCCATCACCAACTCCTGGAGTTTACTCAGACTCATGTCCATTGAGTCGGTGATGCTATCCAACCATTTCATCCTCTGACATCCCTTTCTTCTTCTGCCTTCAATCTCTCCCAGCATCAGGGTCTTTTCAAATGTCAGTTCTTCACATCAGGTGTCCAAAGTATTGGAGTTTCAGCTTTAGCATCAGTCCTTCCAATGAATATTCAGGACTGATTTCCTTTAGGATGGACTGGTTGGATCTCCTTGCAGTCCAAGGGACTCTCAAGAGTCTTCTGCAACACCACATTTCAAAAGCATCAGTTCTTTGGAGCTCAGCTTTCTTTATAGGCCAACTGTCAAATCCATACATGATTACTGGAAAAACCATAGCTTTGACTAGATGGACCTTTGATGGCAAACTGATGTCTCTACTTTTTAATATGCTGTCTAAGTTGGTCATAAATTTTCTTCCAAGGGGCAAGTGTCTTTTAATTTCATGGCTGTAGTCACCATCTGCAGTGATTTTGGAGCCCCTCAAAATAAGGTCTGTCACTGTTTGCACTGTTTCCCCATCTATTTGCCATGAAATGATGGGACCAGATGCCGTGATCTTAGTTTTCTGAATGTTGAGTTTGAAGCCAACTTTTTCACTCTCCTCTTTAAATTTCATCAAGAGGCTGTTTATTTCTTCACTTTCTGCCATAAGGGTGGTGTCGTTTGCATATCTGAGGTTATTGATATTTCTCCCGACAATCTTGATTCCAGCTTATGCTTCATCCAGTCCAGCATTTCTCATGATGTACTCTGCATATAAGTTAAATAAGCAATATGACAGTATACAGCCTTGACGTACTCCTTTCTCGATTTGGAACTAGTCTGCTGTTCCATGTCCAGTTCCAACTGTTGCTTCTTGAGCTGCATACAGATTTTCAGAAGGCAGGTCAGGTGGTCTGGTATTCCCATATCTTTCAGAATTTTTCAGTTTGTTGTGATCCACACAGTGCAAGACTTTGGCATAGTCAATAAATCAGATGTTTTTCTGGAACTCTCTTGCTTTTTCAATGATCCGGCGGATGTTGGCAATTTGATCTCTGGTTCCTCTGCCTTTTCTAAATCCAACTTGAACATCTGGAAGTTCACTATTCATGTACACTATTCACGTTCCATTAGCAACACAGGAACCATTTAGCAGGTTTAATTTAAGGCATTCACCAAAAGTTCAGCATGAAAAGCAAACATGGAAGTCCTCAGGTCACATCTCATTCATTCCTGACATAGTTCTTTTCACAGCTCATACCAACCTTCCCAAAGTAACGAGGCTGATATTTGTAAACGTTGATCCTGTGTTCATGCATGCTTCCGGCATTATCTTGGACTCCTGGATGCTTCTGGTGTTTGCCAGTGCAGTTGTGGCCATGACTTACAAGTTTTTGGGCCTTTAGTCTTGATGGCATGTTGACAGCCATGACCTATGGTCAGTGACCTTTAGTGTTACTATTGCAACTCACCGAAGGCTCAGATAAAGGTTAGCAGTTTTTAGCAATAAACTATAGTATTTTTAAATTAAGGTATGTATATTGTTTTTTAAGATAGAGTGCTGTTGCACACTTAATAGACTACTGTATATTGTAGTTGTTTTTGTTTAGTTGCTAAGTCATGTCCAACTCTATTGCTACCCTCTGGTATAGTGTAAACATAACTTTTATGTGCATCAGAAAGCCAAAATACTTGTGTGATTTGCTTTATTGCAACAATTTCTTTATTATGGTGATCTGGAACTGAATCTGCGTTATATCTGAAGTATGCCTAGATACAGGCATAGAGCTTTATTTTAGGCAGATGTGGATCCACCTCTAAATTTAGATCTAATTTGCTATGGTTATTTAGATGAAGTAAGAAAAAATGAAGAGCTCTTCTTTCTGAATCTTTCAGCAACTAACCTGTAAACATGAAGGTTATTTGAGAGAGAAAATTTTCTTTAAATGTGAACTTCTTAAACGTTTTTAACTTTGGGTACTATATAAATATAGTGCTTTTGTTTATTAGGTGGAATTTGGTGATCCTGGAGACTACTTGAAAGTTTATAATACCATCAAATTTGTTGTGAATATTTATGTTTTGTTGTGTGTGCTAAGTGACTTCAGTCATGTCTGACTCTTTGCGACCCTGTGGACTGTAGCCCACCAGGCTCCTCTGTTCCTGGGATTCTCCAGGCAAGAATACTGGAGCGGGTTGTCATGCCCTTCTCCAGGGGATCTTCCTGACCCAGGGATCGAACCCAGATCTCCTGCATTGCAGGCAGATTCTTTAAGGTCTGAATAACCAGGGAAGCTGTGTATGTTTTGTTAGCGATTTACATTACCCATGCTTCTCACTTACCTTTTACCTTCCTTGCATAATTTATGTCTCTGCTTCTTTCTTCAGTATTCCTGTTGACACCAAGTCATGAACTTCTCAAATTTAACACTGAGAAACAAATATTTGCTTAATAGTGTTAATCATGATCAGATTACAGTCTTTTTAGAAACTCTGTGCACTTAGCGTTCATTTTCCCACACCACCTCCACTTCTAAGGATCCGAAGGGAAAATATATTTCGTCAGTTTAATTTTCCATGATGAGCTACTTTTGTCATTAATAGTGAGAAAATAATAGTTTTGGGGTTACCTATGTGATTTTCTGACAGATGAGTATTGTGACTCAAGTTTAGTATTTCTGTTTGTCCAGAATCTTTTAAAGTGATTTAATTATTTTTTGAGAAATAGAAAATAATTTTAAAAAATTCTTCACTGACCTCTGATATAAAAGGGTGTTCACTTGGATTTGAGTATTTGAGTAATTTATTACTATCTTTGTAATTGTTGATTAGCTTTCAGAGTCTTCTGTAGGGAATTTTTTTATTCCCTGTTTGGCATTTAATTGGGGGAAATAGCATATCTGCTTGTTTTTTCAAAATATAAATTTTGTCCTTGAAATAAAGGTTTATTGTCCCAGAGAATTTTGAAAGTGTTTTCATGCAGATTAAAATGACTTGTTACAGTAAATATCACTGAATACTAAGGTCCTTTAGATAAATAAATATTCTTATGTTGAAAACCTGGTATCTTATTGAAGGTAGATGAGGTGGGTGTATTGGAGTGTTTTCTTTTTAAAGCCTATTTATGTAGACTGTGTTGCTTTTTAGGATATAGTCATCTTTTTAACTCATTCAGATTAATTTTATTTCTAGTTACTTCAGGCACACAGGTTCATGCTAAATTAATCATAAGATGGTATGAATTGGAAGTAACCAGCAACTGAGGTAACAGAAGAATGCAGTATTACCTTTTTTAAAAAGTGGATAATCTTGAAAGTCATTTTGTAGTAAAATTTAAGTTATCAGGATTCTGTCTTAATATTGGTTTGTGGGCTCTTGCTGAATGTACCTCTTCCTACATGCTGGTGATGAATCCATTACCATTCTTTCATCCCCCATAGTCTATATGTGCTTTTGAGTTAAGACAACAAATAGTGGTGCTGTTTGCCCTTGAGGAAAGATGTATGTCTGTTGGAGGGGGATCACTAATTTGTTTTTATATTATTTATTTTTTGAAAGACAGATGAGCAACTGAAAATGTCAAGTAGGCAGTTGATTATATGGATCAGGAGCACAGAAGAGTAGTGTCTGAGTAAATGTGAATCATGTCAGTAAATTATCTATCTGGGGAAAGATGTGAAGTGAGATGAGAATGTGGCCCAAGTCCATTTCCTGAGGACCTACAATGTTTCAAGGATACTGAAAAGAGCAAAGAAAAAATTGAGTAAAAGGAAATGAAAGTACGGTTTAAAAAAACTCAAATTGGAGGGAGTGGTTGATCAGCAGTGACCTGTAAGATCAAGTAAGATAAGGATTGTTGGTGATTTTATTTGTTTTTTGTTGAGTTTTTTAGAAAGATGCTAGTCAAGTAAATAATGCTGGGTAAATTACTCTTTAATAAGTTTATTTTCAAATTTACATACAGTAAAATTCATTTTTCATGCAAGTTTCTCAGATGAATAGAGTTGTGTAACCACCACCATAGTCAGATTAGTCCCATTATCCCTTGACCTCAGTTCTCATTGCTGCCTACCACTAGGCCTAAACTCTGACAATTGCTAATTCCTTTTCCATGCCTTATCGTTTTACCTTTTCCATAATATCTGATAAATAGAATCATACAGTATGTATGCTTTTGAGGCTGTTTTCTTCCCATTAATTGTATAATGTATTTCAGATTCATCCATATTGTTGAATATATCAGTAGATTGTTCTTTATGTGTTGCTGGGTAGTATTCCCCATTTCATTGCTGAGTAATATTCTATTCTTTCTACATGTTGAAGGACATCTGGAATGTTTTCAAAAAGCAATTAGGAACAAAGCTGCTATATACATTCATGTATAGGTTTTTGTGTTAACGTAAGTTTCCATTTATCTCAGGTAAATATTCTTACTGTCTTTCGACATCCATGATTTCCCATAAGAAATATTAAAAAAAAGAGAAATCTCTGTTATTCAATGTGATGTCTATGTAATGTGTTTTTCTCTCATTGCTTTAGAAACTTCTTTTGACTTAGTGTAGTTTAATTAAGATATGTCTTGGGATGGCTTTCTTTGATTTTATACCTTTTGTGTTTCTCTGAGCTTCTTGAAATTGTAAATTTATGTCTCTTACCAAATTTGGGAAATTCTCAGCCATTTTTAAAAAGACAGCTTTATCAAAACATAATTCGCATACCACATAATTCACCCATTTAAAATGGACAGCCTTATGGTTTTTGGTATACAGTATTCACAGATATGTATAACCATCACCACAGTCAATTTTAGAACATTTTTTGTCACATCAAGAAGAAACCTTCTACCTTTTGTTTGTTATCTGCATCTCCCCAACCCCTAGCCCTAGGGAACCACTAATATACTTCCTATATCTACAGACTTTCCTCTTAACATTTAGTATGAATTGAATTGCAATTATTGAATTGCCCATGAACAGTATGAAAAGGCAAAAACATAGGACACTGAAAGATGAACTCCCCAGGTCGGTAGGTTCCCAGTATGCTACTGGAAATCAGTGGAGAAATAATTCCAGAAATAATAAAGAGACAGAGCAAAAGTAACAAGACCACCCAGTTGTGGATGTGAGTGGTGATGGAAGTAAAGTCTGATGCTGTGAAGAGCAGTATTGCACAGGAACCTGGAATGTTAGATGCATGAATCAAGGCAAACTGGAAGTGGTCAAACAGGAGATGGCAAGAGTGAATGTTGACATTCTAGGAATCAGTGAACTAAAATGGACTGGAATGGGTGAATTTAATTCAGATGACCATTATATCTACTACTGTGGGCAAGGATCAATTAGAAGAAATGGAGTAGCCATCATAGTCAACAGAAGAGTATGAAAAGCAGTACTTGGATGTAACCTCAAAAAGAACAGAATGATCTCTATTCATTGCCAAGGCAAACCATTCAATATGACAGTAATGCATGTATATGCCCCGCCCAGTAATGCTGAAGAAGCTAGAGTTGAATGGTTCTGAGAAGACCTACAAGACCTTCTAGAACTAACACCCAAAAAAGATGTCCTTTTCATTATAGGGGACTGGAATGCAAAAGTAGAAAGTTAAGAAATACCTGGAGAAACAAGCAAGTTTGGCCTTGAAGTACAGAATGAAGTAGG
The DNA here is from genome assembly GCF_019320065.1 of Cervus canadensis. Classification (NCBI taxonomy): domain Eukaryota; kingdom Metazoa; phylum Chordata; class Mammalia; order Artiodactyla; family Cervidae; genus Cervus; species Cervus canadensis. The sequence goes on from NC_057419.1 coordinate 75,422,271, forward strand.
GCTGAGGCAAATAGAGTTTTGCCAAGAGAACACACTGGTCATAGCAAACACCGTCTTTCAAAAACACAAGAGAAGACTCTACACATGGACATCACCAGATGGTCAGTACCAAAATCAGATTGATTATATTCTTTGCAGCCAAAAATGGAGAAGCTCTGTATAGTCAGCAAAAACAAGACTGTGGCTCAGATCATGAACTCCTTATTGCCAAATTCAGACTTAACTTGAAGAAAGTATGGGAAACCATTAGATCATTCAGGTGTGACCTAAATCAAATCCCTTACAGTTATACAGTGGAAGTGAGAAATAGATTCAGGGGATTAAATCTGATAGAGTGCCTGAAGAACTACAGACAGAGGTTCATGACATTGTCGAGGAGGCAGGGATCAAGACCATCTGCAAGAAAAAGAAATGCAGAAAGGCAAAATGGTTGTCTGAGGAGGCCTTACAAATAGCTGTGAAAAGAAGAGAAATGAAAGGCAAAGGAGAAAAGGAAGGATATACCCGTTTGAATGCAGAGTTCCAAAGAGTAGCAAGGAGAGATAAGGAAGACTTCCTCAGTGATCAGTGCAAAGAAATAGAGGAAAACAATAGAATGGGAACGACTAGAGATCTCGTCAAGAAAATGAGAGATACCAAGAGGATATTTCATGCAAAGATGGGCACAAAAAGGACAGAAATGGTACCGACCTAACAGAAGCAGAAAATATTGAGAAGAGATGGCAAGAATACACAGAAGAACTATACAAAAAAAGATCTTCATGACCCAGGTTATCATGATGGTGAGATCACTCACCTAGAACCAGACATCCTGGAATGCCAAGTCAAGTGGGCCTTAGGAAGCATAACTACGAACAAAGCTAGTGGAGGTGATGGAATTCCAGTTGAGTTATTTCAAATCCTTAAAGATGATGCTGTGAAAGTGCTGCACTCAATATGCCAGCAAAGTTGGAAAACTCAGCAGTGGCCACAGGACTGAAAAAGGTCAGTTTTCATTCCAATCCCAAAGAAAGGCAATGTCAAAAAATGTTCAAATTACCACACAATTGCACTCATCTCACATGCTAGCAACGTAATACTCAAAATTTTCCAAGCCCGGCTTCAATAGTATATGAACTGTGAACTTCCAGATGTTCAAGCTGAATTTAGAAAAGGCAGAGGAACCAGAGATCAAATTGCCAACATCCGTTGGATCATTGAAAAAGCAAGAGAGTTCCAGAAAAACATCTACTTCTGCTTCACAACAAACTGTGGAAAATTCTTCAAGAGATGGGAATACCAGACCATCTGACCTGCCTCCTGAGAAATCTGTATGCAGGTCAAGAAGCAACAGTTAGAACTGGACATGGAACAATAGACTGGTTCCATATCAGGAAAGGAGTAAGTCAAGGCTGTATATTGTCACCCTGCTTATTTAACTTACATGCAGAGTTCAGTTCAATTCAGTCGCTCAGTCGTGTCTGACTATTTGCGACCCCATGAATCGCAGCACGCCAGGCCTCCCTGTCCATCACAGACTCCTTGAGTTTACTCAAACTCATGCCCATCGAGTCGGTGATGCCATCCAGCCATCTCATCATCTGTCGTCCCCTTCTCCTCCTGCCTCCAATCCCTCCCAGCATCAGGGTCTTTTCTAATGAGTCAACTCTTCGCATGAGGTGGCCAAAGTATTGAAGTTTCAGCTTCAGTATCAGTCCTTCCAATGAACACCCAGGACTGATCTCCTTCAAGATGGACTGGTTGGATCTCCTTGCAGTCCAAGGGACTCTCAAGAGTCTTCTCCAACAGCACAGTTCAAAAGCATCAATGTTTTGGCGCTCAGCTTTCTTCACAGTCCAACTCTCACATCCATACATGGCCACTGGAAAAACCATAGCCTTGACCAGACAGACCTTTGTTGGCAAAGTAATGTCTCTGCTTTTTAATATGCTATCTAGGTTGGTCATAACTTTCCTTCCAAGGAGTAAGCGTCTTTTAATTTCATGGCTGCACCACCAGGGAAGCCCAAAATGATTAGCACATAGTATGAAATCAGTAAATACTTCTTAAGTGAAAAATAATAAAATAAAGACAATAATACTATTCTGGTCACTTTACAATAAACATGAAGGTTTTTTATAAATCATTAGGTGCTACATAAATGTCAGGCTTTATCACTGACCAACTGGATAGTAAACTTGGCTTTTACTCCCAGAACTTAGAAGAGTCGATGTTTAAAACATGTTTGCTGGATTAATTAATCATAACCGAGAATCTGGATTCTTGAATTTTAATCCCAGTTTATTGCTTGACTGTGAATCCTGGGGTAAATTAATTCACTTTAGTTAGACTAATTCACTTTTAGTTAGAATTAGATTATTTTCATCTAAGATCTCCAGTTTGTGTGGGCTCACAAGCAGGAAGATTCCAGGGAGTTCATGGGAGATAAATGGATTAGCACAGCTGAAGTTATGTCCTTTTTTCCAAACAGCAGCTTCAGCTTAGTCATAAAAGTGGCCTTAAGCCTGACCCTTTTTTGTACTCCAAAAGAAAGTAGTAATATTTATTACTCAAGAACTATAATCAGTTACCTGTGTAAACACATTTGTTGGAACTCTTGTTTTCTACAGTAATAATTTATGTGTGCTTTTCATTTGAGGTATACAGATAGAATCATATTCTCCATAGTGTCATTTTATGTTTCAGATTACATAATAGGGCTTCTTTCTCATGCCCTAGCCATTGGAAAATAACTGCCACTGATTTACAAGTTTTATTGAAATGAAAAATACAAATTGTTGCTCATTTAGTGGCTTCTTTAAGTAGGTGAGTTGACTCAATAATAATTTAATTTTTTTAAACTGCATTTCTGATTTTTGATCTGTGATAGCTTTAAGATAAAATTAACATACAGTAAAATGCACACATCTTAAGTGGACAGCTTGATGAATTTTGACAGTTGTCTACACCCATATAAATTACCACCAGAAAAAAGAAATAGAGCATGTTCATTACCCCAGAAATTTCCACTGTGCCCATTTCCAGTCAGTCTCCCCAGCCCCAATATCTGATGTAGATTAGTTTTAACAGTATTTTGGCGTCATAAAAATGGAATCAGTCAGTATCTCCCTTTTGTTTCTTCCTTCTTTTGCTTGATATAAAATTTTTGAGATACATCCATGTTGTTGAGTAAATCAGAAGTTCTTTTTCATGGCTAAATATTCTATTCTCTTGACATAACACTTTAAAATCCATTCTCCTGTGGATGGATTTTGGATTGCTTCCAGTTTGGGACTATTATGAATAAGGCTGCTTTAAACATTCTTATCTGTGACCTTTTGTACATATGCTTTCATTTTTCTTGAGTAAATATACCCTGTTGGATCCTCAGAAAGTTTTATATTTAACCTTATAAGAAATTGTCACAGTTTTTCCAAAGTGGTTGGACCATTTTATATTCCCACCAGCAATGGATGAGAGTTTCAGCTGCTCCACTTCCTCACCAACAATAGCTATTGCTAATCTTTTTATATTTTTACCATATTATAAGAAATGAAGTGGTATCTCACTGTGTATTTCATTTGTATTTCTCTCAGTTCAGTTCAGTTCAGTCGCTCAGTCATGTCCGACTCTTTGCGATCCCGTGAATCGCAGCACACCAGGCCTCCCTGTCCATCACCAACTCCCGGAGTTTACTCAAACTCATGCCCATCAAGTCAGTGATGCCATCCAGCCATCTCATCCTCTGTTGTCCCCTTCTCCTCCTGCCCCCAATCCCTCCCAGCATCAGGGTCTTTTCCAATGAGTCAACTCTTCGCATGAGGTGGCCAAAGTATTGGAGTTTCAGCTTCAGCATCTGTCCTTCCAATGAACACCCAGGACTTATCTCCTTCAGGATGGATTGGTTGGATCTCCTTGCAGTCCAAGGGACTCTCAAGAGTCTTCTTCAACACCACAATTCAAAAGCATCAATTTTTCGGCGATCAGCTTTCTTCACAGTCCAACTCTCACATCCATACATGACCACTGGAAAAGCCATAGCCTTGACTAGATGGAACTTTGTTGGCAAAGTAATGTCTCTGCTTTTTAATATGCTGTCTAGGTTGGTCATAACTTTCCTTCCAAGGAGTAATCATCTTTTAATTTCATGGCTGCAGTCACCATCTGCCATGATTTTTGAGCCCCCAAAAATAATGTCTGACACTGTTTCCACTGTCTCCCCATCTATTTCCCATGAGGTGATGGGACTGGATGCCAT